>NC_141067.1:12076113-12241113 GCF_041138505.1 Cibotium barometz | reverse complement strand
CTTCATCATCAAAGTAAACCCCAAGACCTTTAGAAGTAGCCTTAGAGATAGAAAATAAGTTGGCAGACATCTTAGGCACATGCAAAACATCATGGAAGATAGCATCTCCAAAAGAAACATCACCAATACCAATCACAGGGAGAGATGAAGCATCACCAATGTGTACTGATGAAGAGATAGACTTATAGTTTTCCAATAAGGAAGAACTATTCGTCATGTGAGAGGTAGCACCACTGTCGCCAATCCACTCATCCGCAGTATGCGTATCAAGATCTTTGATTACCACAAGTGATGTGTCACATGAAGAAGTAGAAGACATAGCAACATATGCAACCTTGGCGTTACCGTCTTCCTTCTTGTCTTTGTTTTTGTCGTCTCGTGAGAAGATGTTGATGTAGAAGAACCCTTAGATTTGGATTCAAGTTCAACTTTTACCTTCTTGGATGCCGTCGCCTTAGCAAAACAACGATCCTCCGTATGGCCACTACGACCGCAGAAAGTGCACTCCTTGAAGAATCCTTTGATTTGTCCTTGTCGCCTTTGGTTGAAGAATCTTTAGCATTGGAATTAGGGCCTTTGCGTTGATCATTTCCCTTGCTTTGCCTTTGCCCTTGCCTTGGCTTACAAAAGCCGAGTCCTTTTTGTTTTGCTTGCGAGAGTAAGGCACTTATCATGAAGAAGACCCATAGTCTCTTCAAAGGAAGGGAAAGGAACTCGAAGAAAGATATTATCTTTCAACGATTCAAAAGAAGAAGGCAATTTACCAAGTAGCTTGTGGACCGGATTGCTTACCAATGTACCAAACTCTTCAAGTTGCCGCTTGATTCGATTGAATTCTCCAAGCATCTCCACTATGTTGTCGGATTCGGAGATAGAAAGCTTATCCAAATCTTCTTCCAACTTAGCCATCTTAACCGTTGAAAGTCTTCCATATTGCATTTGTATAGCGTGCCATAATTGTTGAGCCGTACTCCTTGTAGAGAGAAATTGAGACACAACCGATGTAGACATGCCATGCACAAGTAAAGCTTTGGCTCGTGCATCCATATAGGTTTGATATTGAGAAGGCACATATGAAGAGAAGTGATTATAGACCACATCCCGGCGCTTTCCAAAAGAAGTTGCATAAACAAGGACCAAGTGTGGTAGTTGTTTGGGGTAAGCTTTTGTGAATCGAAAAGACTTGGAAGGTTCAAAGATTGAGTGAATGGGTTAAAGGGCTGATATGATTGAGTGGGGAGAGGAGTAGTAGTGGAAGTAGTAGAAGGAGGAATCATAGTAGATGAAGTTGCCATAAAAGGCATAGATGATGTAGGGGGATATACCATAGAGGGCATAGAAGTATGTGGATAGGTAGGCATAAAGGACAAAGAAAAAAGAGAGAAAGGATCCATAGAAGGTAATGGATATGACGGAAAAGAGAAAGTAGAGGCACCTACTGAAGAAGGAATTACACCAACTTCCGTTGTAGTAGTTGCCGGTCCAACCGTCTCATAGGAGATGTAGGATCCATAGTATCTTCAAGTTTGCCTTTGTCTTTTGGAGTAGTAGACTTCCGAGATCCCATAGGGAGAGGAGGGTGGGAAAACACAAGGGAAGAAGTGTCGTACCTCCAAAAACGCAGCCAATAGATGGGTTGTCCACCAAGGAAGTATCTCCAAAATATGCACAAAGATAGTGCAAAAATGTAGCCACAAAACGCAGCCGGTATATGAACCAATAGACTCCGTAGAAACCACCAAAAAGGGCTGAGAATGTAGCCTTAGGTAGAAGGAGTATGGAGGAGTTGATTGTCCACAAAAACGCAAACACAAAGTGTGTAGCAAAGTGGAATTTTCAGCCGGTAGAAAGGTGTAGAAAAGAGGATGAATATGTACCTCAAAACACCATGAAGAGGGCTGAAGTTGATGATGAAAACGCAGCCAAGAAATCTCTCCACAAGAAGCCTCCAAAAAAACGCTACCGCATGTAGGGAAAACTAGTTGGCAATGTTTTCACACCGCAAGTAGAGTTGTAGGACTCGGATTGAAGTGCTTTAAAAACACACTTGTAGAGGATGGTAAGGGGCTGGTTTGAAGCCTCTTGTATCATTGAATGAGTGCAAGGATGATGAGTAAGGGCTTCTACAAAAAACGCAAGCAGAAATTCTGCATGCAGGTAGTCTGCGAAGAATAACTCAAAAATGGTGAGGAATTTGCGAAAACTTTCTTCTGCAAAGTTGTAGACCACGATGATTCCAGTAGGTTTCACAAGCACAATCCTCAAAAACGCATTCGTTTAGCAGAAAATCAAAGAATGAAAAAACGCAATTGAAAGCGGGGTTGTTGAAGAGGACTAGAGGTAGAGAGGAAGAAGGATAAGAAGGCTCTATGTGCACCACCACCTTGCTTTGATACCATGTGAGAAAGAAGAGATGAGAGAAGAGACAATGTACTTAAGAACTCATCAATGAACCACTAGCCAACTTGATTAGAAATGAACTACAATGCCTTATATATATAGGGAAGTTCCTCCACCCTTTCTTCCACCCAAAAATGTGTGTAAATAGGAAAAAATGGAAATGAATGCTATAAATCCCAAAAATGCCAAGAGGCTAAAGAGTGTGCCACTAGCGTGACACCATCTGGAGATGACTCCTATCCAACAAGCCTAAAGCGACATATCTCGAACGAGATACCAACTAATGCCACGCTAGCAGGTCCAGGTTTCCAGTCATCATCCATGACACCAATACAGGTCAGCGCCACCACACTATCTCGATCGAGATATTCATGCCACTCGGATCCACGTCAATGCCATGGTGTATCCCCCAAGGCATATTTGACCAGCCCATCTCCACCGTCCACATATCTCCACCGTCCACATATCTCGAACGAGATATTGAAATAAAATCTCGACCATTCATTGAAATACCTCGTTCAAAGGTGGTATAGAGATGCAATCTCTCCACCGTCCACATATCTCGAACGAGATATTGAAATTAAATCTCGACCATTGAAATACCTCGTTCGAGGTATAGAGATGTAATCTCCACCGTCCACATATCTCGTTCGAGGTATAGAGATGCAATCTCCACCGTCCATTCACGCACATTGGAAGATGCGATCCCAGTCGTTTAAATATCTCGATCGAGGTATTAAATGGATCTGGACCGTCAAACATACCTCGATCGTGGTAATGACTTAAAATCTAAGCCGTCCATGTACCTCGAACAAGATACTAATTTCAAATCTCAGCCGTGTCGATCCTTCACCAACCCTAAAATTAAGTGTGTATCTTGGTCATTTGTCTCACTAACCCTAAAATCCAGAGCGTACATCTTGCAAACCCTAAAGTGCATGATGCCACCGAACCTCGTTAGAGGTTATAAAATCGAAAAACTTTTTTTTTTGCCTCATTGTCAAAAGTCGTTTTCACTCTCCTTACTCTCTTGATTTGGATTAGCATTAGTGGGCCCATTAGCATTGTTTTATAGCTTCATTAGTGCTCCTTAGCACTAAGCATTGGACCTTTCACATTGGACCTTTGTGTTAGGCTTAGGTTTTAGGCTTAGGTTTTATCATGGAGTCATGCGAGGAGGGCCACTCGTCTATTGTGGACCTCATCGCGGAGATAGACTATGAGTTAGCGGCTATCCGTATTGTAGGAGTGCTAGAGACACACCGTCTACATTACATATCATGGCAGACTTGGAGGCGATGCTTTCGTCCCTTCGTAGCCTTCACAATATTGTTTATGTAGTGGATGCTTTCGTCTCTTCGTAGCCTTCACGATATTGTTTATGTAGATGAGTGGATATCCCACCATCGCACTGCTCTTGTGTCACACGGCCTGATATTGTCAGGTCTATGATCTTTGTCCAATTAGGGATGGAGCCTACTTAGATCTTTTCCTCCGATAGTCGTGGGATGAGGCCTGGGGGGGCGGGCAAGCCCCTTACTATTTCGCGGTGTTCGCATCCTCGTATGGCGGCACATATCTATAGTCGATATGTTGCCGCATATGGGAGGATGCCGAACAACCGCCAGATTCCCATATACTTTGCAAAGCAATAATGTGCGGAGTTTGTCTTAGGGGAGGAGGTGGATTACACTAGCCATCGATCGGGTGGTGGTGCTGGCCGAGGCCGTCTCCAGAACCAGGGTAGGCGGCCTCCACCAGCCCTTCGTGTAGCTCCTACAGATCCTTCATTTGTGCCTATGTCGACAGTCGAGGCTCTTGGCACCTAGGTTGGCATCGACGTACGGAGTACCACGGAGAGCATCCAACACGTGGTGTGCTTGTTCTCACGATCGATACTACCGACAACAGATGTCGAGGTATTTACATATTTATTACTTCTTAAGTTTTTTTAGTCATTTATTTACATGTTTATATGTACTTTTCTATATTTTTACATGAGCGGCATGGTTGATTGAGTCACGTAGGGTCCCACACCTACCACTGAGAGACTCACTCAGGAGTTGGTAGAGGCGAGAGCGGAGATTGACTGCCTTAGAGCTACATTACAGACGGCGGAGGCAGCTACTGCAGAGGCACGGCATGTGAGAGAGTCTGATCATCCAGCAGGTAGATTTCTCTTGCACGTAAAAGAGTTATAATTAAGGTCCTAAGTTATAAATTTCTTTAAGTAATACCTAATGAGAGAGACTAATCAATTATTTTTATGCTTTACTTTTTTGCATAGGCTCGGACTTAGGTAGAGAGTTCTAGAGCTGAGGCGCAGCATCACATGATTATGGAGTAGATTGCACAACATAGGGCAGAGCAGTTGATGTTGCATGTTCGAGAGCTCCGCAGATCCTCAGACGTGAAAGTGCCCTACTTGCCTTTATATCCATGGCATGTTATAGAGGTTTTTCGATGACCTCTCCCTTTAGGATGCACCATCATTCTTCCGTGATGCGTGCTGTGCTCTCTGTATCGAGGACATTGATAGTACTGGTGGATATGCTCTGGGATGTGGACATTTTTTCCATTTGTCGTCTTGCATCACCCAGGAGCTAGTACGCTTCTCAGCATGTCCCTCTTGCCGTGCACGCGTCGACCTAGCGACATACAGAGTTTAGGGCATTGATGATCTTTACCCAGGCTTCGTTCGAGTAGATGCTAGGACTGGCAAGCCTCTTGATTTTACCTCAGCCTACTGACTTGGGACTCGACGCCGATGACAGAGATCAGGAGCCTAAGGTACCTCCAGAGATTGAGTGGAGTGCACATGAGTTTGATACATACCAGAGAGTCCTTCACGAGAGCCAGATCACAGCATACGAGCGTGTGGGTGGTGCTGGTCCTAGTGGCATCTCAGGTGATGGTGCTAGCAGCAGTGCTGTTTCTCTCATGAGCAGCGTGTCCTTACAGTAGAGGAGCTTACACGAGCAGAGTGGCAGACAGGTACCATTGCTGATTATAGATTTTGGGTTTACCAGACAGACGTCTTGCAGTAGCATGACGTAGAGAGAGGGAGAGGGCTATAGCAGCTTATGGGACTCGTAAGCTCCCGAGTACACCGACACCAGCTCATGATCCTGCCTTTCAGGCAGACCTCCCCGCAGATATTTGACGACCCCCGCAGACGTGCACAGCAACCTTGAGGCACACGTCGACCAGCAGTTAGAGATGACGATTTTGATTGGGTTGCCGTTGATAGTGACAACTCAGACTAGCTGGGTTAGCTCACTTACATTGTACTTAGATTTATGGGCAGTGACTAACCTCAGACTAGCTGGGGTAGCTCATTTTCATTCTGATGTACTTATTTGATGTTTATATCATTTTCATTCTGATGTACTTATTTGATGTTTATATCATTATGAGTTTTTTCATTATTGAGTATCATTACATTTTAGTTGATGTTCTTGATTTTTTAAAATTTTTTAACACTTTGGCTATCATATTGTTTATTGAAAATCTCCATGCCATCGTACCCAAACATGCTCCGATGGGGGGAACCAAACTTTGCAAGCATGTGGGGGGGAGCCCACCCCCACATGCTTGCAAAGTTTGGTCATGATCGGAGCATGTTTGGGTTAGTAATTAGCGCCCAATGTGGATTTTTCAAGTCTCTTGGTGCTTAAGAGGCCATGAAAAATCCGGACCTTCCCCATACCATCGTACCCAAACATGCTTCGATGTAAACCAAACTTTGCAAGCATGTGGGGGGAGCCCACCTCCACATTCATGCAAAGTTTGGTCATAATCGGAGTATGTTTGGATTGGTAATTAGCGCCCAGTGTGAATTTTTCAAGTCTCTTGGTGCTTAAGAGGCCATGGAAAATCCGGGCCTTCCCCATACCATCGTACCCAAACATGCTTCGATGGGAACCAAACTTTGCAATGTGGAGAGGGGCCCACCCCCACATGTTTGCAAAGTTTGGTCATAATCGGAGCATGTTTGGATTGGTAATTAGTGGCCAGTGTGGATTGGTAATTAGCGGCCAGTGTGGATTTCTCAAGTCTCTGCTTAAGAGGCCATGGAAAATCCGGGCCTTCCCCATACCATCGTACCCAAACATGCTCTGATGGGGACCAAACTTTGCAAGCATGTGGGGGGGACCACCCCCCCACATGCTTGCAAAGTTTGGTCACAATCGGAGCATGTTTGAATTGGTAATAGCGCCCAGTGCGGATTTTTCAAGTCTCTTGGTGCTTAAGAGGCCATGGAAAATCCGGGCCTTCCCCATACCATCATACCCAAACATGCTTCTATGGGGACCAAACTTTGCAAGCATGTGGGGGGCACCCCCACATGCTTGCAAAGTTTGGTCATAATCGGAGCATGTTTGAATTGGTAATTAGTGCCTAGTGCGGATTTTTCAAGTCTTTTGGTGCTTAAGAGGCCATGGAAAATCCGGGCCTTCCCCATACCATCATACCCAAATATGCTCTGATGGGAACCAAACTTTGCAAGCATGTGGGAGGGGCCTACCTCCACATGTTTGCAAAGTTTGGTCACAATCCAAGCATGTTTGGATTGGTAATTAGCGCCCATTGTGGATTTTTCAAGTCTCTTGGTCCTTAAGAGGCAATGGAAAATCCGGGCCTTCCCCATACCATCGTACCCAAACATGCTCCGATGGGGACCAAACTTTGCAAGCATGTGGGGGTGGGACCCTCCCACATTTTTGCAAAGTTTGGTCATGATCGGAGCATGTTTGGGTTAGCAATTAGCGCCTAGTGCGGATTTTTCAAGTCTCTTGGTGCTTAAGAGGCCATGGAAAATCCGGGCCTTCCCCATACCATCGTACCCAAATATGCTCCGATGGGAACCAAACTTTGCAAGCATGTGGGAGGGCCCACCCCCACATGCTTGCAAAGTTTGGTCACAATCAGAGCATGTTTGGATTGGTAATTAGTGCCCAATGCAGATTTTTCAAGTCTCTTGGTGCTTAAGAGGCCTGGAAAATCCGGGCCTTCCCCATACCATCGTACCCAAACATGCTCCGATGGGGACCAAACTTTGCAAAGCATATGGGGGTGGGTCCCACCCACCCACATGCTTGCAAAGTTTGGTCATGATCGGAGCATGTTCGGGTTAGTAATTAGCGCCCAGTGCGGATTTTTCAAGTCTCTTGGTGCTTAAGAGGCCGTGGAAAATCCGGGCCTTCCTTATACCATCATACCCAAACATGCTCCGATGGGAACCAAACTTTGCAAGCATGTGGGAGGGGCCCATCTCCACATGTTTGCAAAGTTTGGTCACAATCTGAGCATGTTTGGATTGGTAATTAGTGCCCAGTGTGGATTTTTCAAGTCTCTTGGTCCTTAAGAGGCCATGGAAAATCCGGGCCTTCCCCATACCATTGTACCCAAACATGCTCCGATAGGGACCAAACTTTGCAAGCATGTGGGGGTGGGCCCCTCCCACATTCTTGCAAAGTTTGGTCATGATCGGAGCATGTTTGGGTTAGTAATTAGTGCCCAGTGCGGATTTTTCAAGTCTCTTGGTGCTTAAGAGGCCATGGAAAATCCAGGCCTTCCCCATACCATCATACCCAAATATGCTCCGATGGGAACCAAACCTTGCAAACATGTGGGAGGGCCCACCCCCACATGCTTGCAAAGTTTGGCCACAATCGGAGCATGTTTGGATTGGTAATTAGTGCCCAATGCGAATTTTTCAAGTCTCTTGGTGCTTAAGAGGCCATGGAAAATCCGGGCCTTCCCCATACCATCGTACCCCAAACATGCTCCGATGGGGACCAAACTTTGCAAGCATGTGGGGGTGGGCCCCTCCCACATGCTTGCAAAGTTTGGTCATGATCGGAGCATGTTCGGGTTTGTAATTAGCGCCCAGTGCGGATTTTTCAAGTCTCTTGGTGCTGAAGAGGCCATGGAAAATCCGGGCCTTCCCCATACCATCATACCCAAACATGCTCCCATGGGAGACCAAACTTTGCAAGCATGTGGGGGGGACCCATCCCCACATGCTTGCAAAGTTTAGTTACAATCGGAGCATGTTTGGATTAGTAATTAGCACCCAGTGCGGATTTTTCAAGTCTCTTGGTGCTTAAGAGGCCATGGAAAATCCGGGCCTTCCCCATACCATCATACCCAAACATGCTCCGATGGGGACCAAACTTTGCAAGCATGTGGGGGTGGGCCCCTCCCACATGCTTGCAAACTTTGGTCATGATCAGAGCATGTTTGGGTTAGTAATTAGCGCCCAGTGCAAAATTTTCAAGTCTCTTGGTGCTTTAGAGGCCATGGAAAATCCGGGCCTTCCCCATAGCATCGTATCCAAACATGCTCCAATGGGGACCAAACTTTTCAATCATGTGGGGGGGACCCACCCCCACATGCTTGCAAAGTTTGGTCATGATCAGAGTATGTTTGGGTTAGTAATTAGCGCCCAGTGCTTGCAAAGTTTGGTGATTTTCAACAGGTGATGGTGATTTTCAACAAACGATATGATAGCCAAAGTGTAAAAAAATCAGAAAACCATGAACATCAACTAAAATGCAATGATCCTCAATAATGAGAAAACTCCTATAATGATATAAACATCAACTAAGTACATCAGAATGTGAGTTAACACAGCCACTCTGGGTTTGACCACTAACTCAAAAGATCAAGGTATTTTGAAAATGAGCTACCCCAGCTATTCTGAGATTAGTCACTCCCAAAAAATCTAAGTACAATGTAAGTGAGCTAACCCAGCTAGGCTGAGTTTAGTCACTATCAAGATAGAGATCTAGTCAGCAGCACCCTCTCTAGCTCTCAACTGCTCTCTAGAATGCTCTCATGGCCATCCACTCGAAGCCAAAAACGAGGGTGAGAATTGTGTTTTCGGCTCTGTACTCGATCAAGAGTGAGCCTGGTAGCAACCACTAGATGAGAGAACTGAAACGCCTCTAACTCCCACTTCCACTGCTGGAACTCAAGACTCCCCCGATGAAGTCGAATCTGTTGGTAACTACTTGTAGAGCCAATAGAATTGTCGTGGGACGACTTGAACTGTGCGCCACAACCATCCGACCAAACCCATCGCTGGCCATGTATGATCCCACAATCTCATAAAAAATCATCATGGAGACGAAAATAGTATTGCACAAAATGTGCATCATGTGAACGATCATCACTGATATAGAAATGATACTCTCGAATAATGACACGGGTCTCGGGGGTACTTGCTATCCCATCTACATGAGCCTCTGCATGTCAACAGCTAATGTGGACCATAATAGCAACCTGGTAGACAGGGATTTCACTGACATAAACGAAAACATGTGAACATGTTAATAACATATGTTAATAATACAAAAAATCTTGTGATCACATGTTATATTCACAAAGCTTTCACAAGGGCCTAAAAAAATTATCTTTGTCGGGCATAAAAATCTTCTTAGGTGGCCACTGACCTGCTATTATGTGAAGATGGTAACATGAGAACATGTGAATAGCTTATTCCCATGTGTAGCCAAGCTTTTAAGGGGTTCCTAAATGGTAAGTGACCTTTTATTTTGTGAACGGTAACATGAGAACATGTGAATAACTTGTTCACATGTGTTATTATCACAAAAATCTTATGATCACCTGTTTTTCATCATGGTATTAGAGCCTGGTGCCCTCTATTAGGGTTTATGAGTGAGTGAGAGAAGAGGGAGAAGAAGCTTGTGAAGAAAAGCTGTGAAGCTTGCCATTGATGGTGTGAAGCTTGGAGCACATCGATTTCTATCAGATCTAAGAGCCAACTGAACGAATATGAGGTATAATAGACCTCTGTACTGACAATGCAATGAGTGACAAGGCTTGTGCATCTTTTATGCTGAAAACACAACTTTAGTCATTTTGAACGCTCTCAAAAAGACCTTAGAACTTTGTTTTTAGAGAACCATCATAGTGAAGTTTTCTCTTCTCCTCTTGGTGGACCAATTGATTGGTTGGGGGCTTCACTGCTGCGAATTAAGAATTAAACCAAACTTGGAGGTAAAACTAATTTTTATAGTTTTTCAATTATCTCAATGACTTTCTTCTTCTCATCCCCTCTCAAGCTTGAGAAGCCTTCAAAATGATGGTTTTTATTCAAATCAAGATTTCCCTAAGATTCTTAATGTCTAATTAGAATTAAGTTAATCTTTATGCTTATTTGTAATGCTTTCCTTAAGTAAATCTCTCTCTTAAAAAGAGTAATCATCTTTATGGCTAAATCTTTTGGAAAAGGATGCATTCCTTTATGCATCTCTCTATGCATAAAAATAAAATTTAATAAGAATAACACTTTTATAATAAAAAAAATTCCTTTATGCATCTTTCTATACATAGAAGCAATTTTAATAAGAATAACACTTTTATAATAAAAAAATTCATTCATGCATCTTTCTATGCATAAAAATCAAATTTAATAAGAATAACACTTTTATAAGAAAAAGAATTTCCTTTATGCATCTTTCTATGCATAAAAATTAAATTTAATAAGAATAACACTTTTATAATAAAAAAATTCCTTTATGCATCTTTCTATGCATAGAATCAATTTTAATAAGAATAACACTTTTTAAATAAAAAAAATTCCTTTATGCATCTTTCTATGCATAAAAATCAAATTTAATAAGAATAACACTTTTATAATAAAAGAATTTCCTTTATGCATCTTTCTATGCATAAAAAATCAAATTTAATAAGAATAACACTTTTATGCATCTTTCTATGCATAGAATCAATTTTAATAATTAATATCAATGATATCCATGCATATTCATAGGTGAATATGTACATGGAGTAATTAGAATATTTCTTTTAAATGCAAAAAATGGTGGGAATTACTCTTTTGGAATAACATAAAAACAAGCTTTCTTTTCACAAAAATGGTGGGAATTACTCTTTTGGAATAACATAAAAACAAGCTTTCTTTTTCACAAAATTCTGGAAAATTTTACCATAACCTCCTTTGTATGGCTGACCATTTCTCATTTTTATCTTTCTTTACTTAACTTAATTAACCCAATTTAGAATTATAGAACTCTAATCTACACAATTTTCTAAATTCAAGAGAGTAAACAATAAGAAGAGTTTAATTAATCACTTAGTTAATCTTTCTAGGATTGAGAAAGGTTGGAATGTAAAGAAGAGAAGGGTGTGGCCTTTTTATCAAAGGCATAGCATTTGAATTTAATTCAGACGTTTGCAAAACATAAAAATCAAACAAACCATAGATTTTTCATTAAAAATTCATAAACAAAGTAAGAAAATTAGCTTACATAGAGCTTGTAAGCTCTCCTTTGGCTTGAGGGATTGAGGGTTCTACTCTTGTTTTGAAGCAAGAGTGGCCACCAATTCACTTTGGAGAGGATTAGGCCAAAAACAATTGAATTATTAAAAAATTCAATGTAGATGGCTCAGGACAAGAGTAGAGTAACAGTGCATGAACACCATTAAGCTTTTACAAAGGGGGAGGCTTCTATTTATAGGAAAAAGTGAGTCTCTAACTAAGCAAACTGATTCTAGAATTTTCCAGATCAGTTGGGTCAATTTTTGACTATTTTTGGGTCAGTTTAGCATACTTTTTGGATCTAGTTTTGAAATAGGAGAGAGGAGAGATGAAAATATCTCATTTTATTGATTAAAAATTGGGGGTAATGATAAGAAAAAGGCGCCTACTTCATGAGGGGAGATCCCCACACTAAGGTGTCAAAATTCAGTTATTCAATTCTTTTCTTGGGTCCTTAGTCCACTCTTTATCTTATGTGAGCATTTACTCATTTTTGGGGGGTTTTCTTTTATTCTTCAATTTATCTCCTCCCCACACTTGGATTGATCCTATTGGCCCGTAGGAACCTTAATTGGACCATAATCCAAATTTTTTTGAAAATCTGGACCCTTAGACTAAGGTCCTTTATACCTATTTTCAATTAATTCCAATTGCACATTGGAAAGTTCTTTTTGAATTTCTGTTTCAGGGGAAACCATTTTAGACACTAGGAGGATTTTTATATCCAAAAATATCTCAATTTTGAATTACCTCCCTCTAGACATTTTCTCTCTCCAGGCCAAAACAGGGTAAAACATGATCTTTCTTTTATTTTGAATTACCTCCCTCTAGACATTTTGAATTACCTCCCTCTAGACATTCTCTCTCCAGGCCAAAACAGGGTAAAACAGGATCTTTCTTTTATTTCAGAGAGGGAAATAATTATAAGCTAGAGGGAGGAATCTTACATCCTACCCCAATTAAAAAACGCGAGATGTCCTTATCTTGCAAACTAGAGGACAACTCTTTCCCTTAAGATCCAACTGATTCTGGCATTTCTTATAGTCTGGTGAACCCAACAGAATCCTGGGATAAAGATCCCTTATATAGAACTCATCATCATATAACAATTTATTCAGATCATATCATTCATATCCTTAACACAATAATGGTCCATTAGATCGAAATTTCCATCTGAACATTCCTCCATGGGAATTTCAATTTTACAAATTTTTAATTTGTCATCCCTTAACTTGATCCACTAGGTCAAGTGTTAACAGTAGCAATCTGTCAGCACAATCCACTAATCTCATAGTGATTTTTGAAGTCATTATCGTCATTCCAGTTACGAACATCATCATAGGGACTCATCCCATTCATCCTCATTGTGGTTTTGCTTAGCTTATCACTTTTCAACCAAAATTCAAGAATCATGATTTTTCAATCACAATCCAAATCAACTCATCAGTTCTCAACTAGAGTTTTAAAATCATATCAACCACATTCGAATTCATCATCTGGATAGCATTTTTGCTTATAATTTCAAGGTCTTAGATTTAGTCGTATATACTGAAGAGCTGCAGCTATACCCTCGGTATATATGGGTAGTCACGGTCCTTGGAATTATAAGGTAAATACCATCATGTCTAGGCCTCAAGCAAGTCAGGGATTCCATGCAATTGCGGTACTTCCATCTGAAGACCCAATTACTAAATTATGAATTTCACTCTGAATATCAATTTGTATGAATTTCATTACACATTTCTAACTTTTTACTGTTACTTTATAAAATTTTGACATTTTTGGCTTCTCGGTTGCTCCTTCTTTAGCCAATTCGCTCTGATACTCGCTGAAAGATCCCTGTCCCACCGCGCAAGGAATTTTGGAGTGCTAGCAGCGCGGAAGCCATATAGTTATCACACTTGGGTACACAAGGACACCAAATGTTTTTGGCCATCACTTTCAAGTATCATCACCTCTCTTTATACAAGATAGAAGTGTAGTCTCATCCATTATCATACTAGAGCGGTGTCACACTTGGGTACATGTTTTTGGCCAGCTCTCTCAGGCAAGATAGAAATGTAGTCTCATCTATTATCACACAAGAGCGGTGTCACACTCGGGTACACATTTTTGGTCAGCACTCTCAAGCCAGATAGAAGTGTAGTCTCATCCATTATCATCATCAACATCATTATTGAGAACTTAGATTCCCCTTAGCTTAAGAGTGGATGGTTACACCGACACATTCTCATAAAATCTTGCTTTAACCCTATATCAAGTAACTAACTCCCATCAGGCTCATCCTATTAATAAATAAATCATGCTTATCTCATCAAGATCATCCTATTAATAAAAAATAATTAGATTTTTAAACGCGTGTGATAATGATCACAGTGCCATGTCTTTGCTATATTACTACACACCTTCACATAGCACCAGTTTCCTCCATTTGTATTCAACCTTAAATACTATGGCATGCTGCTATTAAAAGCCTACTCCACAAAATGGTTTCATTGAGTTTTGTACATTGAGTTTTGTAAGGAAATTTTGTGGTGGAATTTAAAGCCTAGTTTCTTACCCTTGTTGTTACCACACTACATGTACTTAGATTTTGCATAATGCAGGAGCTTCACACATGCACAGACTTTGCATGTATACATAGATATTGCTAAGATTCAAGTGCCAATATTCAACTATGCCTCTAAGAATTGTCACAATAGTTTCAAAATTGTCCCACTGGCATAAATATTAGTAGCCACTTTGAAAAGTGTTGGCAGATAAAATGACATGGATAAACCGACACATAACTTATAGTAGCCACTTTGACAAGTGTTAGCAGATAAAATGACATGGATAAACCGACATACAACTTATAGATACAAAAAATCAAACAAATCTTACTATGAAACATTAATAAGATATTCAAGTTTACACAATACACAGATTGCTAAACGTTGTGGGACATACGATCAAGATTTTAGACATAGAAACAAGACTATACTCAAGAGCAAATTATATCTATGTTGTCGCTCATGCCAATCTGGAGAGATAGGAGGAGCACCACCTACACTGCCAATTCGAAGAGAGAGAGGAGAAGGAGCATCCAATTTGAAGAGAGAGAGGGAGAGATAGTAACACACACACACACACACACACACACACACACACACACACACACACACAAAAAGTGTGTGAGAGAGAAGCACCCACCACCGATTTGCTTGTACCAATTTGAAGGAGGAGAGAGAGAGAGAGAGAGAGAGAGAGAGAGAGAGAGAGAGAGAGAGAGAGAGAGAGAGAGAGAGAGAGAGAACAAGCCCCCCTAAATCCGACCTTCAACAATTTGAAGGAGGAGAGAGAGAGAGAGAGAGAGAACAAGCCCACCACCGGTTTGCTTGTACCAATTTGAAGGAGGAGAGAGAGAGAGAGAGAGAGAGAGAGAGAGAGAGAGAGAGAGAGAGAGAGAGAGAGAGAGAGAGAGAGAGAGAGAGAGAGAGAGAACAAGCCCCCCTAAATCTGACCTTGCCATACAAAAACCCCACCCATGGAAGCTAGTAAAGAAGAAAAGTCGCGCTAGCAAAAATTTGGTACACCATAATGAGAAACTGCTAGCACATAAGCAACAAGCCACAACCTGGGGGAGAAGAAGAAGCTACCAAAAAGCATTGGCATTCCGACAAGTGCCGCTTGATGCAACATCAACATCTTACCCTCTTCCCAACAACCGGATAAGTAATGTAAAAGGATTCTCAGCCCTCCGTTTTCTACTTATTTTGGCTCCCCTTTGAGCAGGTAGAGTGCTCCCCATGGTAGAGCTGGTAAAGCTAGATTTTCTTATAGGTACTTGCCTAGATAGTCTAATAGCACACATAAAAAGTTAGCAAAGAGAGATCTTCCTTCACCCCTTTAGCAAGGAGCAAGTGACAATAGAGTGAGGATGTGATGTACGAGCTAGCACACCCACATCTTGAATTACAAAAAGTATATGTGTGAACAAACTAAATGAAAAATTATTATACAATAAGGGTGTCTTTTATGTGAAGAGTAGTATGAAAAAAATAACATGCCTCCAAGGTCTAGCTCAATAACCAAAGGGGAGGATGGCAATATATGATATACCTCCTCATGTGAATTCATTTACAAGAGTATCATTTTATTGTAAGAGTATCATTGACAACCATAACCATTTAAATACCATTACCATTTAATTACCATTTAAATACCATTACCATTTAAATACCATTGACACCATTTAGACCATCACCATTAGTAATGTTATTAATAATATCATCTTAAACATCTCTAGCAAAACACTATCTTCATCATGTATAACATCTTCATTAATCACGCCATTACTATCACATGTCCATCATTTTTAGTAGCACAGATAGTAGCAAGCTACATATTGGGCATGACACTACCACTTCCTTAGATCTCACGGTAGCTAGGTAAGGGAGGGGTTTAATAATGCTACATATACCACAATGGGTTTTGTACAACTTTGAAAGGGGTCGATGTGCTATTTGTGGTTGTGGATACCAACTACCTAGTGTGGACAAAAAGGATAGTCCTCCTCCATGATAATAAACCTAGACTGGGTACTAATTATAAAGGCCAAAGGAGGGGGAGTCATCCTAGAAGCCAAAGTCATCCTACAAGCCAAAGTCATCACTAAGGTGATGTTGTACCAAGAGAAAAAGGTGACCCACATTGGATTGGTGTGGACAACAAGATTGAGATGGGTTCCCCCTAGAGGCTAACTCGCCTCTCCTTTTACATAAGGGAAAGGGGAGGTCCTGGAAATAAAATGATAACATCTAGGGAAGGGGGAGGGGGAGGGTGGAGGTCCTGTAAACAAAATGATAACATCTAGGGGTGGCCCCCCAAAGGTGTCTTAGAAAGCTTTAAGGAATTGTCCTAAAGGGAAGGGGGAGGGGGGGATGTCCTGGAAACAAAATGATAACATCTAGGGGTGGTCCCCCAAAGGTTTCTTAGAAAGCTTTAAGGAATTATCCTAAGGGAAAGTAAACGATCTTATTCCCCACATCAAGTGCTATTGAAGACCTCCTCCCCAAAAGAGGGTGGAAAGTTCCTAACAAGAGAATATTTAAAAGTTAGTTAAAATTTGGAAGCTTATTAGATTAAAAAAAGGGGTCAAGAAAGAGGAGGGAAAGGGATATCTAGGATTATGACCATCTACACTAGATAAAAAGGGATATCTAGGATTATGACCATCTACACTAGATAAAAAGGGATATCTAGGATTATGACCATCTACATTAGATAAAAAGGGAAGAAACTAGGGGGGTTAAACTAGGGCCTAGAAGAGTAGATAGAATGATAATTATGGGCAAAATAGCTCTTTGGCCTTTAGAATCATATTTTTCTTGGGTCAAAGAGTGTCTCCAAAGAAATGTGGGGAATCACGATAGGGAATCAGCCACCAAACCAGTGGGGCCGAAGGGACCCACTCCGTGACTGGAGGGGCCCCATCACCAATGGCTTCTCCTCCTCTCTTTCCAAATCGGTGTGCAGCTTCTCCTCCTCTTTTTTTGGATCGCCAACAACTTCTCCTCTTCTCTTTATGGATCGACATGTTGAGATATAGAGCTCAACTAGTGCTATGACATAAATTGATGACCCGTTTGGTGATAGCTTCTGCACTTATGCCACTGGCATGGTTGGTGAGATTAGGGTTGATATGCTGCTAGTGGATGACAGGGTGTGTGACAACCAATTTGGAGTACTGGAGTTAAAATTTATTATGAATACATAGCATAATTATAAACATAATTATAAGCATCATTATAATTAAACCTCTTGATTAATCTCAAAAATATCCATTTATCATTCCTATATGAAAATACTTACAAAAATGTTAGCATAATTCTTTTTCAATCTTAAAATGAATTAATATGATTTTTCTTAATCATAAACAAGTTCAAAAGAATTAATCATCATTTTTATCTAGATTAAAATCATAAAATACTTAATCTTCTTCTCTAGCTTGTCAAGCCTAGAGTTTTGATTAAGATAATGAGATTAGCACTAAGATCCATCCTTCTAACAAGGATCCACCCAAAAAGATGATTAATCTTTCAAAAAGAGAGATTTACTAATAAAACACATTAAATTTAAGCATAAAATATTAGCAATAAACAAATTAAACATTATGAATCACTAAAAAAGCTTGATTTCAAGGAAAAACCATTGATTAAAAAGCTTCCCAAGCATTAGAGAGGTTGGGAAGAAGATAACCATTGAGAAAGATAGAAAAAACACCATGGATTAAGGCTTACCCTTGGTTTTTGGCTTGATTCTTTTAAAAAGAAGTGAAGCCCACAAGGAAATCTTGGCCACCAAGATGGGGAGGGTAATCTCCAAGGGAGGATGGAGATTTGTGAAGCTCCAAAGCTTCCCAAAGTAGAGGCAAAATAGAGGGATAATAAAATTACACTAAAATGAAGATAATACTGGCATATGTAAATACACAAAGATGAAAATACAAAGGAATGAGGGTCTATTTAAAGGTGAGGGAGGCCACCAACCAAGTCCAACTGGGATCTAGAGGCTTCCAGCTTCAGTTTGATCCATTTTGGACCAGTTTGGTTCACTTTTTGATCCAGTTTGAAAGAGGAGAGATGAAATATCTCAAATTTTTTGAATTGAAAATGTGGAGTAATTATGTGAAATAGGCGCCTCCTGCATCAGCCCCCTCCCTCCTTACTGAGGTGTCAAAATTTCATTTTTTGACTAATAAACCTCATTTTTTTAACTAATAAACCCGATACTTGGTCAACTCTTCATCTTATGTGAGCATTTACTCATTTTTGGGAGATTTTCTTTTATTCTTTGCATTTTTCTTATTAAAACACTTGGATTAATCCTATTGGCCCTTTGGAACCTTATTTGGACCTTAATAATTTTTTTTTGAAAATGTGGACCCTTAGGCTAAGGTCTCTAATTCACATATTCAGTTAATTTCTAATGCACATTGGAAAATTCTTTTTGAACTTTTGTTTCAAGGGAATTAATCTTAAATGTAAGGAAAAAATTTGTATCCAAAAATATCTCAAAATTGAATTATCTCTCTCTAGAATATTTTCTCTCTCTAGGCCAACAACAAAGGAAAACACTATTTTCTTGCATTTTGAAATAGGGGATGATTACAGGGGACTGAGAGGAGAGCTTATACATCTTTTAGGAATGAGGAGGAACCTTACATCCTCTCCCACTTGAAAAACGCGAGATGTCCTCATCTCGCAAAGTGGGGTTAATCCTTTACCAGCTCTTCTTCTTTCTCCCAAGTGGCGTCCTCTAAAGGGTAGAACTTCCACTTGACCAAAAAATCTCTAAGGACTCTATTTGTGAGAGCCTTCTCCCGAACATCAAGGATTTCTTCGGGTTAGAGTTCCATCTGGCCTTGAGTCTGAGAAGTCAACTGTTCATCATCCAGCACAGGACTCGGGCTGGGTACATACTTTTTAAGTAAGCTGACATGGAACACATTATGCACTTTGAGATGGGGAGGCAGAAGAAGTTCATAAGCTAGATCTCCTACTTTCTTAGTAATGGCGTATGGCCCACAATATCTTGGAGATAGCTTTTTGTACTTCCGTAGAGATAAAGAACTTCTCTTGGGTCGTACACGAATGAAGACCATATCTACTTCTTCAAACACTCTCTCCGTTCTTTTCTTGTCACCGCATAGTGCTTTTTTTGTCTATCCTGGGTAGCCTTAATATCTTTGCGGATTGCCTGCATTTGTTGCTCCATGTCATCAAGCATCTGTCTGGACATCTCGACCCTGATCAATGGGTCGAACCAAGTTAATGGTGTGAGGGAATCTTGTCCGTACAGAGCTTTAAATGGGCTCATCTCGATACTTCGGTGATAAGAGGCATTATAAGCAAACTTAACTAGATGTAAGTTGCTTAACCACTTTCTGGGTTCTCTGTCATAGCATGACCGAAGAATATCTTCAATTACTTGGTTTACTCTTTCCGTTTGGCCATCTGTCTCGGGATGATAAGCTGTACTGAGATCTAAGGAAGTTTCCACTGCTTTGAAGAATGTAGTCTAGAACCTTGATGTGAACTTAGAGTCTTTGTTGGTCACTATTCTTCTGGGTAAGCCATGCAGCTTGAAAATCTCCTTGAGGAAGACTCTGGCAACATCCACTGTAGAGTAGGTTTCTTTTACTGGAATCAGATGGGTAACCTTGGTTAATCTGTCAACTACCACAAAAATGGAGTTGTAACTTGATTGCACTGACAGTAATCCAGTAACAAAATCCATACTGATACATTCCCACTTCATTTGTGGAATGTCTAAGGGATGCAACTTTCTTGGCATCTTAACCCTTTCTGCCTTGACTCTTTGACATGTTAAGCACTGATGTACATAATTGAGTACATCCCTTTTGAGTCTTGGCTAGAAGAAGCCCTGTAGGTCTTTATGAACCCTGGATGTCCAGCTATTGGGCTATCATGGGCTCCTCTCAGAATTTTTTCCTTTGCTTCCTCATCATTAGGAATGCATAGCCGATTATTGTAATACATGCATCCTTCATCCAATTTGTACCCAATAACTCGACTCATTTCCTGAGGAGTCTTGCTTTCCTGCATCAGTAGGGTAGCAATGGGGCAAAGAATCTATCCTGCATGATCTTCTCTCTTGCTTTACTAATCAATGGATTTGACACCAATGTTATTGTAAGCAAGGAGGTTTTCCTACTGAGCGCATCGGCTATCACATTTTCTGTCCGTGGTCGGTACTTTATCTCAAAGTCAAATTCTTGCAGGGTCTGCATCCACCTTCTTTGATGCATGTTGAGATCCCTTTGGGGGGTGAAGATCCATTTCAGACTTTGATGATCTGTCATTAAGGCGAATCTTTGTCCCAAGAGATAATGTCTCCATAACTTTAGAGCATAAACTACTGAGAGTAACTCCAAGTCATGGACAACATAATTCCTCTCATGCATTCTGCGTTTTCTGGATTCATAGGCTACTGCATGACCTTCCTCCATAAGTGCACCTCCTAGGGCAAAACCACTGGCATCTGTCACTACCTCAAAGGGTAAGGAAAAATCTGGGAATTTTAGGACAAGGTTGGTTACTAAAGCTGTCTTCAGCTTATCAAAAGCACTCTGACACATAGCAGTCCAATGAAATAGGGTGCTCTTCTTGAGAAGGTTAGTCAAAGGGGATGCTATTTGAGCATACCTAGGTATAAAGATTCTATACCATCCAGTTAATCCCAAGAATCCTCTGACTTCTTTCACTGTTTTGGGCTCTGACCAATCCACGATTGCTTGGATTTTAGCGGGGTCAGGAGAATTCCAGTCTTTAGATACTATAAATCCCAAGTATTTGACATGGCCAGTAGAGAAAGTGCACTTGCTCTCCTTTGCAAAGAGTTGGTGCTTCCTTAGGATCTCGAGGACCTTACGCACATGATCTTCATGATCTGCTGCATTCTTAGAGTATACCAAGCTATCATCGAAAAAGACAAGAACAAATTCATAAGTATTCTCTGAGAATGTCTTGCATGAGGTGATTAAACATTGCTGGGGCATTTGTCAGTCTGAATGGCATGACTCTAAATTCATAATGCCCATATCGATTATTGAAGGTTGTCTTTGGGATATCTTGTTCTTTGATTCTGATCTGGTAATATCCAGATTTGAGGTCTATCTTTGTGAACATTTGGGTTCCACTTAACCGATCCAAGAGTTCATCAATCCTAGGGATAGGATATTTATTTTTGATTGTTAACTGATTTAAACCTCTGTAATCAATACAAAGTCTTAACATTTCATCTTTCTTTTTTTGAAAGAGAATGGGCACATCCCAAGGTGAAACACTGGGTCTTACGAATCCTTTCTCTAGCAGTTGTCTTAACTGCTCCTTAAGTTTTGTGGCTTTAGGAACTGGCATTTTGTATGCACATTGGGCTACTGGCTAAGCTCTGGGGGCTAGCTCTATCTCATGATCTACTTCATGAGTCGGAGGCATCTCAGTCAGCTCTTCTGGGAATACATCAGCATACTCACTTAGCCATTCTGGTTTCGTAGCCTTGTCTTCTGGATTCATTTTAATGACATAGACCGTTTTCCTCTTTTTGAGTCCCTTCAGTAATTTAGAAGCTTTGACTAATTGCAGAACTGGGGATCCAAAAATTCCAGTTCCTTGGACTCGATTCCTGTGCAGGTCGAGGAATGAGATGGTTCCATTGATGGTTCCATTGTGACAATGAATGTTAGCCTGATTTTTATGGAGCCAATCCATTCCAAGGATTTCGTCATAGATTCCCAAGGGTAAGACTCTGAACTGGCAGTGTGTCGCATTCCCATCTAGATTAAATTGAATGCGATCTGTCTCATGGTGTGTGAAAAGAATCTTCCCACTGGCCAATTCTACTTGCATAGGTTTCCCTCTTTTCTGATCTAGGACTAACTTACACAAGCATCGAGGGGAAATAAAATAATTTGTACTGCCTCTGAATCAATCAAAAGCTTAAAGTGCTTACCCTTGTATTCAGCTGGAGTTTGAAGGACTGAGAACTGACGATTTTTCCCTTGATGTTCAATGGTGGCATAAATCTGTCCTCTTTCTTCCTCCACTGCATCAGCTATTGATAGCTCTGGCTACTGCTGTCCGGGGTGGGACTCTCTCTCGCTGGCTTCCCCAATTCTGAGAGGGGGTTCTGAGACTGCTTTGCATTAAAGCTGCAGGAGGCTGAGCTGGCACTCTTCTGGGGTTTCCCTGATTTTGGCGAGGGGGACCTTGATTGGTTTGATATGAAGGAGTCCGTCTCTGCATTCTAGAACCTTGGCTTCCTTGGCCCATTGACATAGAAGGAGTTGGGCAATCCTTGAGCTGGCGCCCAAAACCTTGACAACCGAAACACCTGTTTTCACTTCGAAGCTCTTCCTTTTACATCCTGAAAAGAGCCGGAGTTCCTGAAAAAGTGCTCCGAGGAAAAGGTCTTCCTTCATTTCTGAAACTTCCCGTCTCCTAGTTTTGATTGGGATCTTGGTGTCTTTTAGGAGGTGGAAGGTTGGAAGTACTTCTCGAGGTTTGGAACCTTTGAAGGATGAGGGAGCTTGGCGAGACCTTAACAACAAAGGCCTTGGTGAAATCCTTCGCCATCCGCACTGCTTCGGCCATTGAAACTAGTTTAGCATTCTTTACCAGGGTATCCAAAGGTTTGTTCATTCCTCGAATGAACCTGGCCATCAGCTGTTCTTCATCCAGCGGTGGCGAGTATTTGAGGAGAAGAGCGAATGCCTGGTGATATTCCTCCGTGGTACGGATTCCCTGGGTTAGTTCCAGGAATTCATTCATCTTTGTTTCCAGGAAGCCTAGACTGAATCTCTTCCCTCCTGAGATATGCTTTGAGATCGTCCCACATTTGGGTGTTCCGATCTAAACGGTTTGTATCACAGTGATTTCTCCATGCTACTCTGGTTGTTTCTACTATCTTCAGCCTGGCAAGAGCTACTTTACTTTTCTCATTGTATCCAGTGGCATCAAAGCATTCTTCCATTGCTTCGATCCACTTTTCCAGCTCGCCCAAGTTTTCCCCTTCACCTTTGAAGGGACCTGGTTGAGATCTATGAAGAGCTTTGCGAACATCAGGGTCAAGCTCCTCCTCATCCGTGAGAGGATCTAGCTGTCTACCACGATTCGCATGTCTCATGATTCTACCAAAACGATACATCGTTAAATTTTTATTTGACTTTATCTCGAGATCCTAAGACTTAAGACGTTTAGAAATAATTACTTTAAACAAGGTAATCATTCTTACTAAAGATCTACGACATACATCCAAGAAAACATATCTTATTTCTTCAAACTTGATATCTGATAGTCAAAATCACTTAGACAACTGGAATTTTTTCACAAAACATTCTTTATTTACATAAGGTTTGGAATATATACATAGAGCAACATGGCTCCAAAAAATCAATGCCTCAATGGTATACGCATGAGACGGCGATACTGGGCTATGGACATGCCGCGATACAATCGTTCCCTTACTGCCGCTATTGGTGCTAAAATCTTACTTTAGGGATAAAACGGCTAAGAAGTCTGAAAAGTTAACAAGTAACCCTAAAATCTCGAGGTGTGGGGTGATAAAGGATAACACCACGAACCACCTTTAACCTTAACAAGACCATGGCTAATGAGACGTTCTGCGTTAGCATCTGGCACTGGTTGGAAGAGGCATGGGTATATTGTGCTGCAAACCACTTATGCTGTCGTCTCTCAGCTGGTGGGCCTGGAAAATATAGCTCCTTGAAATGATTAAGCGAGCCTTGCCCCTGCTCGTTTGAGTCATAGTAGCGAAAGAGAGAATATGCTCAAAAGCGAAAGCACTCATATCCTGAGTTTGAGTAAGATCGGGGATACCAGATAAATACGGGGTGTCCATCTATAAAATCCAATTCATCAATTAAAAGTCTTCATCAATGAAGCTTAATCTGAATGAAAATACAGCATGTGAATGCATCTTTCTAGGATTTTATTATAAAATTTAGACAAAATTCATCTTTGATTCTTGAGCTTTCAACAAAGCTCTGATACCAGCTGTGAGACCTCTGCCCCTCTGTGCATCGAACTCTGGAGTGCTGGCAGTGGAAGTAGCAACCTTGCGCATAGGGCAGAGCTTCTCACTCGGGGCCTCGCCCATGAATTTCCGGACAAGAGACTAATCCGGCGTTCTTCCAAAACCGAACCACAGTAAATTCAAAGGTATCAAACAACAACTTAGTGCATTAAAGAAAGTAATTGAGGAAGATGAATCTATTGCTGTATTGCTAAAAAGTGTTGACAAAGAACCTTATGAATCAATTGTCGCTACACTTAAAAATGTGCCCAACACTAAACTTCAAGATGTAGAATCATCTCTACTTGAACAAGAATCCAAATTCAAAGATAAAGAATCATTCAAATCACATTCAAGTGAGCAATTCAAGTGAGCAAGCACTGTATACAAAGGGTGGGAGATTTCAAAGGACAAATCAATCAACATCTCAACTTCCAAGATGCTATCACTGTGGAAAACTTGGTCATACCAAGAATGAATGTCGCATTAAAGATAAACCAAAGCTTGTTTGTGACTATTGTGGAAAAATTAGTCACCTAGAAGAAGATTGCTATAAAAAAAGGAAGCAAGCAAACTACATCGAGGCTAAAGCTGTCCCAACTGCAGACGTGCTCTTCTAGAGAAAGAACCATTGCACTTTTCACCCCTCTTGTCTCTAAAAAAAGTGTGATGTAATCAGCCCCTCTGAAGCCATATGATGCACTCAAGCTGAAATTCATAGCCAAAGTAGCTATAATGCCAAAGTAGCCTAAAGGCCAAAGTAGCCTAGCACAAGGGGAGAGAGAGGAAGAGTGAAATCCTAAAAATTGTACCCAATCTAGCATCAAGGGGGGGTGTTGAAATGAGTGATGCTAGAGTGCCAAGTCACCTAGCCAAGTTATCCCACATGACTTATCATAGCTTTGTTGTACTCTCCTCAGATAAAAGAGGACCATTTCAAGTAATGCAAAACGTAGCAAGTTCTCAAGCCTCTCTAACGAGCCTCTCTAACAAGTACAAGTCTCAATCTTGTAACCTAATTGAGCTTGAGTCTTAAGCTAAATTACCTTAGTTCATTCATTATGTTTGTTATTAGGTATCACCCACCCTAGCTTAGCTAACACTAATCACATGCTAATTAGATTAGGATTACAATCTAAATAGATAGTTGATTGTCAGTAGGGAGCTTGATCCATGAATTTTAACACTCTCTTCATTCAATTTCACTTCAATATGAGCTACTACAACCTCTGGGTTGTACCTTTATACAATCCTCTATATGTCCACTTCAAATATGAGCTACTACAACCTCTGGGTTGTACCTTTATACAATCCTCTATATGTCCACTTCAAATAGTGACAATAGATCTGGATTCTCCTTCAAGATTTGCTCTTCTTCTTCATCATCTTCTACCCCTTCTAGATAGTTTAGGCACTCTGCATGCGTTGGTCAGCTTGTTGGGTTTAGCCTGTCTTTTCCTACAGCTGAAATATAGACTTTCTTTTTGTCTCTCCTGAGATGTGATCTAGTCTGTCTCCTAGTTGTGCTTTATCCTTCCACTTATGAGCCAATGTCTTCCTAGGAGCATGTGATATGCACCTGCTATTTCGTAGGATGTTCTAGTTCTTGTGCTGGCATCTGCACAAGATTCTCATTTGGCACTATAGCTTGAAGCAACTTTTGCCTATAATTGGGAGCCAAATTCAACATTTGATCCAATGTGATCAATTTCAACCTGCTGAGATCCTCCCACAACTCATATTCCTTGCTGCTTTTCTCCTCATCATGTGGCATGCCTTGACTTCTGTACATCCTTTTTTCTTTCTCTTTTGCTTCTCTTTCCTGTTCCTGACTTCTTCTAGTCCCTCAGTATTTCTATCTGGATTCCTTCTAGATTTCCTTCCTTTTCTTCTCTCGGGATGCTTCTGTTGCTCTAGCTTGTATAATTGGCCCCAGTTGGCAGTTCAACATTGGCTTCTTTCCTGCACCAATCTCTTCTCTTTTCTTAATCAAGTTTTTTTAGTTTTTCTCAAGATACTCTCCCAGGGCTTGCATTGTTCTCACTATTCCTTGTGTACTCTCTGCACTATTTTGGTGATCTCTTCTTAGACCTTTTGCTGCCCTACTCATTGGCCTGGTTTCTTTTCCACTTCCCACTCGGCATTCCTGCCTGTCAGCGTCTTGACAAGTCCTTGTGATCTTGTCATGGCCATAACTTCTGGTGGCCTCTCTTGTTCCTTTCCTGCATCATGGTCCACCTTTACCATATTGATAGATGCATCATCTACTACTGTTGGCTTCTCTTGTTCCTTTCTTGTATCATGGTCCACCTTTACTATATTGACAGCTGCATCATTTCCTGCTGGGTTTGCCTCTCCCTTTGTGGTCTAGCCTCCTATGATGGTGCTAGAATATGGGGTAATCATTTTGTATGTGCCCTAGACCATTGCAATAGAAGTAAGCTCCCCTTGGGCTAAATCTTCCACCTCCTCTTCCATATGCTTTGTTGATTTGAGGTCTTGTGTGGCAACTTGGTTGACAGTTGGGGCTTGTTGCGTGTTGCCTTTCCACCACCCTTGGATTCCTATTCTGAGTATTATAGTAACACATCTCTGCAGAGTGATTGTTCCTCCTCCCATAGATAGTGCATACTTGTTGAGTGTCTCTTAACTGGCACTCCTCTTTCATGTACCCTTGATTATTGCACCTTATGCACCAAACATCTGGATCTTGCACGTCCACTGGCAATCTTGGCTAGGACGGCCCTTAGTTCTTCCTCAACCTTCTTTGCTTGCTTCCAGCCTTTATTTTTCTGGGACTTTCGCTCTTTGGCATCTGACTCCTAACTAGATTCTGACTCTGAGGTATCTTCTCCAGAATCTATTTTTGAGGTTTCTTCCTCTTTCTTCTTCCTTTTGTCTTTCCTCTTTTTCTTAGAGTCTTTGTTTATTTGCCTCAAGACTCCTTTAGCTCTGGCATCTCCTTCCACTACTTGTTCAAACGTAAGGGTGTCCAGGTTCTGTTTGAAGCTTTTCCCTCAGTTCTCTCACAGATCATAGGCTCAGTGTGGCTGAAGCACGATGGTTGTGGTCCAGGCACATCAGTAGTGCTCTGAATTGAGCTGCATAGTCTTCTTTTGGCCTCTTTTTCTGTGTCATCCTCTGGATCTTTTCCAACACCTCCGTTATGGTCTTGTCTTTCCTGAATCTTTTCAAGAAAGCCTTCTTTAGTTCTTCAAATGTCTAGAAGTGCTCCAGACCATATATTAGGCATACCAGCTAGTGGCTTTTCCACCCAATGTTGTCGTAAAGTATTCTATCTTTGGCGACAACGGAGCTCTGGTGGCCACACGAACGTGGTTTCAAAGGAAAAGATGTGGGCGTATGGATCCTCCTCAATCTTGCCCTTGAATTTAGGGTACTTGAGGGACATCCTGCCCACACAACTGCTAGTTCTTCTCCTTTGTGAGCTTCCTTCCTCTTATTTGGTGGTTCCTGATGATCTTCTTCATGATTCCTCAATGGTTCTGAAATCTATCTTTCCAGCTATCGTGGAATCCTGTCTACTAGTCTTTTTAGATGGTGCAGTGGTGCTTCTTGTTCTAAAGCTTCAGCTTGTCTATGGCGGTACCACATTGCCCTATTTGAGCTCCCTTCATTCTCCATACATGCTCCATTGTACTCTTATGACTCTCTAGTTAGCATTCCTGACACTAGTTAGTGTGTGCTTTCTGTCTGGACTTCTTTTGACTAGATTTCTCTACTGACCATGCAGGACTTAACCTAGAACTGGCCTCTATCTTTCTACTCCCCTACCTGGCGTACCCAGTCCCCACCAACAGGATCACCAAAAGTGTCTGGGTTTGGTAGAATCCTGGCACTTGCGTGGTTCCAGACCACCTAGTCGGCTGCTCCGGAGGAGATGCGACTAATGCAACTATGCCCAATGCAATAAGCTAACACTAGTGCATTACGCTGCTGATCTGTCTAAGCTAGGGGAGTTAGTCATGACAACACATAAGTTAGTTCCTACGTCTGAAATGATTCCTGACATGGCTCCTGATCCTATTTTTAGATAGGAATCACGTCTAGATAGGAATGACTCTTGATCCAGATTCTAGTTAGAAGACATAACCTCACAGGAAAGTACTTAACACAGACAAGGAAACATTTAGACTTATATAGTATAGAAAATGGAGAATTTCATAGATAAATCACTGTATCACTAGAGCCGAGGCTTAGCCCAACAATACAACATAGTAACACACCCAATTGTCACTCTCAACTCTCTTCTCTATCCTGTATATATATCTCTACCCTTGGATAGTTCCCCTTTCCTCTTTTACATCTGCCCGGGTACTACCTGTTGGGTCGGATCAGTTATAAGGTTGTTACAAGAAAGAAGATTCATGCCTGAGAGTTTGTTGGCCAACAGATACACTGGGCGCGGCAAGGCTGGGCAGTGAGTTGACGGCTGGATGGCCACCAAACAGAGAGAGAGAGAGAGAGAGAGAGAGAGAGAGAGAGAGAGAGAGAGAGAGAGAGAGAGAGAGAGAGAGAGAGAGAGAGAGAGAGAGAGAGGTATGATGGGGTGGGAAGGAAGAGGGGGAGAGGAGACTACGTGGTCGGGTTGGGAAGGAGAGAGAGAGAGAGAGAGAGAGAGAGAGAGAGAGAGAGAGAGAGAGAGAGGGAGGGAGCAGGTATGGTGGGGTGGAAAGGAGGAGGGTTGCATGATCGACGGGTTGGGTTAGGCTAGGAGGGAGGAGGAAGGGAGAACAGAGAGAAGATAAGGGTTCTAAAGAATATAGAGATTTTTAAAAAAAGCTCACTCCCAAAAGCTTGCTCTGTGCCCATTCCCCGCTCAGGGAGTTAGGCCATTCTCATTTAGCTCCTAGACATGAATTAGCGTGGTGCATTATTTGGAAGCAACCACATAGCTCATAAATGTCTAGTTCTCAAAGTTGAACAAATTAGTGGTGTGGATACTGAAGAGATACAAAAATCATGAATCAACCAACTGCTACTACATTCAGTGAATGATAAGAATCTGTAGTGCTTGATTTATGTGACTATTACTAGGCCAAATTTGAGCTATTCTATTGGGTTGGTGAGTGAGTTTATATAGGCCTTGAGGAAGCCACACTTGGGTGCAACTAGGAGGATACTAAGATATATAAAGTCTAAAATTTTGGGCGGGTCCGACCATTCGGCGGCTCGCCGACCTTCCAACTGTCCGTCTAGCCGACTATCTATCTAAATGTAATCCACCCATTGTTAATCCAATTCTAGGATTAACAAGAGCTACCACCATTATATTACATCAAGGAGTCATGGTAGATACCCCAAAGGGTCATACATTCAAGATATGAAGCAATAGTGTCCAAAACTACAACTTGGACGGGTGCTCGTAATGGTGTGATGGCGTATTTATGGCAATTCTCGCTTCAAGAGCATGTGGTAGCAAGTTAGGATGAAGTCCTAAGTGATGTACCTAATGGATATATTATGAGAGTAGTCATTGTAATAGCATTAGGACTCTTATGAGCCTAAAGTGCCCGGTCGGCCACAGTTTAAGTGAGTGTGAACACTTATGGCCATGTATATAAGTGAATTTCTCTCATAATACTACATACTCTCCCATTGTGCAATCGAGTCTTGCTCTTGCTAATCTCTCTTCCTAATTCATGCTAGTGAGTGTGTGTGAGTGAAGTGAGGTGAGAGAAGGGACGAGGACCCATAGTGCAACGCGATGGTGTGACAACACTCGGGAGACACAGTGGAATTGCTTCTCAAGGAGTTGTGGAGCTTGGAGACCTCGAGGGTTACGAGCTCGGCCATTGGAAAGATCCTCACTCACGATAGTTGCGATTCACCGGGTAATCTCTTTTTGGATGTGTTTCAAGGAGGGTTAGGGTGAGCAATAACATTTTTCGTGCCGCTACCGGGGAGCCATCCCTTGGCTTTTTCCATCGTTTTGTCTCTAATCTATGCATAACCCATTGCCCATTATCTTGATTAAGATGTGGATTTGATGGTGATTTGTGTGAGATTTGGTGTAGAATAGCTCTCTTTTTGGTTTTTGAAAAGAATGCTCTTTACTTAATTTTTAGATTACTTTGTTATTTTTGTTATTGTTTTTGTGGTTTTTCATGTTCTTAGGACTTGCACATAGTTTGTATTAGGCTTAGTTTGCATCCATTGCATCAAACAATGCAAGAGAATGCATTTCTTAGTGAATGTTAGCTCTCTTTAGTTTAAACATAGATCTAAAAGCATTAATTTTAGTTTAATTGTGTGTTTTTTGTTGAAATTGTTTGGATTAGAGTGTTAGCAAGCATTAGGAGTAGCTTAATCTTTCAAAAAATTTCTTAAAACCATCAAAAAATCCTTGAATTTGACTAATTTCTCAAGAACACAAAAGAATATACCTCGAAATGGGTAGAAGAACATGTTTTAATGTAGAACCTAAAACAGAAATCAAAACTGGTTTTTGTCATTAAGGGTGATTAATCTTGTTCAAGAGGCTAAAAATTTAGAAAATGTGTTAATTGGGGTCTAAATTGATCATATGAGTAGTCGAAATTGGGATTTTTGAGTGTTTTGAGAGCATCTAGATGCATCAAGACACCTAATCCCATCAATTTTTTGATCAATTGGAGAAATTTGACTCTCTGCTTAATTTTGCCTTAAAGAGGAGACTATAATTAAGAGTCTAATTAATCTCCTAATTTAGATTAATTTACACAATTGTAGATGCACAAAGATTAGTTTTTTCTTGCTCTATCCAATGGTGTGCTCAATTGTGTGAATTAATTAGGGATTAATGGTTAATTAGAGTCCTTGATTAGTATAAAAGAGGAAAAGATTAATGAAAGGATTAATCTTGGATTAATACTTAATCACTTTTTTATATAACTCATTAAGGCTAATGAGTATTCAATGAGAAGATGGTCATGAGTTGTCAATTTGTCCATTTTGGGGGTCATTTATGAAGGGTGTAAGGGGTGTCATTAAAAGGTTGACTTTTTTGATTCCACTTACCTTTTTTTGGGAAAATGCCCATATCTCTTTCATTTTAAATTCAAAAAATATCTCCCCCAAAAGAGAAATTCGTATTTCCCACTAGATTCAAAAAAAAAATCTAATATCCACATGAAGTTTGGAGTTCACCCGTGAAAAGTGTTTCACGGCGTGAAACAGTAGTTCACGCGAAAAAAATGAAATTTAATATCCACATGAAGTCCGGTTCATGCGTAAAGTATTTCACGGCGTGAAACAACAGTTCACGTGGAAAAAAAATAAAATTTAATATCCATGTGAAGTTCGGTTCACGCGTGAAAAGTGTTTCACGGCGTGAAAAACCAGTTCACCGCGAAGAAAAAAGAAAAAAAGAAAAAAAGAAAAAAAGGGAAAAAAAGAAAACAAAATTTAATATTCACGTGAAGTCCGGTTCATGCGTAAAAAGTGTTTCACGGTGTGAAAACCTAGTTTACGCGAAGAAAAAAAATAAAATTTAATATCCACGTGAAGTTCGGTTCACGCGTGAAAAGTGTTTCACGACATAAAAAATCAGTTCACGCGAAAAAAAAATAAAATTTAATATCCACGTGAAGTCTGGTTCATCTGTGAAAAGTGTTTTACGGCGTGAAAAACTAGTTCATGGCTTTTCCAGACAAGGTGATCGGTGGAGTGCAACAACAGAACTCTATTCAATTGAACGTCAACCCAATGAATCCATTAGAGATTTTATCCTTTTGGATTAAGCTCTTGGACTCACGTTGTGAGTCATGGGAAAAATTAAACGATGTTCAACTGAGGAGATGTTTCATGATGGGTTTAAAGAATAACAGCTTACACAACTATTGTATCCAATCCGAAAACATTCAATCAATGTTGCAAAGAAGCAATATGTTTAGGTGTTCCTCATCTAAAACAAGTGAAGCAATGGCAAAAGAAAGATCAATCTCGGAATTCACATTCCCAAAATTTTATGCAGCCTTGTTTAAAACCTTACAGCCAACATCTGTAAGAGAGGATGAAAACCTTTAAAACCAAACATCTGTAAGAGAGGATGAAAACCTTTAAAACCAAACATCCTTAATGCCTATAAAAGTGAGGAACGAGATGCCTTGTGTTGAATGCAATCAATATGACCATTCCAATGCTCATTGTGCATACAAGAGAGGCACCTATTCTTCTATACTGCATATATTATAAAACCTTTGACCATGATACTAAAAAGTGTCCTGCTTCATCCACAATGGACTCAAAACCTCCATCTCCCATGCACCAAACAAAAACAGTCCAAAGGGTAGAAACTGCTCAGAAGAAGCAGTTAATCAGACACTTCAGTGTTTCTATTGTTGTGAACCTCACAAGGTGACAGACTGCACAGTTTGGAATACTTCCATGCACATAGTCACTGACACCTTACGACCAATGTGTGAACGATGTTGCATTGATCACATGTTCCAAGATTGTCCAAGATGAGTTGCTTCAATGCAACTTGTCTCACAAAATACAACTCTTAACATCTTAAGCGTACAAAATGGGCAACTGGCCATGGTACCCTTGAATGTGCTTACACGCTTACAAGCCAAGGCACGATAAACAATTGAAAAGAATGTAAACGACAATACCTCAACATGGGTAGAAGAACACGCTTTAAAACAGAACCCAAAAGAAGGAGCAAAACCTTCTAAAACCAAGAAAAACAAAGGACAAAAAACTATCGAAACCAAGGTCGAGTTAAAAGACAAGGAAAAGGAGTCTGTGTGACGGACATAAACCCAAAAGGGGATATAAACACAAAAGATCCCAAAGCTATACATGATGCAGATGCATCCACCTCAAAGACCACAACACCCATATGTGCAACACAAGATACAAAGACCCAAAAGAAAATTCGATCTCGTCGCATGGGTAAACATAATGAAAAATTGAAAAACCAAAGAAAGTCAGAGAATGAAACAAGTTCTAGTACATCACTAAGTGAGGATGAAACAAGTTCTTCCTCTTCGCTCAATGCACTACATAGACCAATCAAAAAACTAGAACCTACCCAACCACCCCAAATGGATAATAATGATCACATGACATATGTGGAATGCAAAAAGCAAGCTCAGGAAAGCATGCTTAGCTTGGTTGAATGTCTTACAAGGTCACCGGTTGTGATTGAGCCTCATAATGCAAAACCTAAAAAAACAGCCAACCAAGATACAAAGCCTAGAGGAGTGCCGCTTTCCCTTCAAGAGGAAGACATACTCTCTACAGAAGAGTATTTTGAGACAGACTGTACAAACTATATGCTTGAGAAAGCACGTAAGGAATTCGCTAATTACCTTACAAGATTAAAACAGTCTCTCAAAACCTCATTCGGAGGAATGCTCTTCTCTCATGATAAAGCCAGCATCATATTAACACTTGCACCTTTAATGGCTTAACCTGAGTTATACAAGGACATAACGAACTACATAAAACAGGACTGTCAAGATTCGCAAGTTTCCAAACAGCCCTCATTAAGAATTCTCAGAGTGCCAAGTGTGCCATTGTACGCATTGGGTACTTTTGAAAAAGCTCAAACCCAAATCGAGGAGTGAATGGGAATATGAAACAGACACAGGATCTGAAGCTGAAATAATAACCAAAACACCCATGGTTCTTTTGGAAGATTCTATCATGGTATGGTTGGATTTCCCTACAAGCAATGATGTTCAACACAAACGCGCATTGATTAGCCCTCGAGAAAGTCATAACATCATGACAATAGACACTTGGGTGTCATTGGGACAACCTGAACTCTCCCCAACAAGCAATAGTCTTGCAAAAGGAACTAATGAACAAAACATTGAAGTTCTAGGTTTCTTTAGATACACTACTCGAACAATCAAAGGCGATATGGAGTTTACATTTCATGTCACCCTAGATTCCCTTGAGTATGATGTCATCCTTGGCAGACCTTGGATAAGTGAATCATTGTATTCACTAGATGAATCCATGCAACTCATCACCTTGAACACTCCTGCATGCAATGTACAATTGCTATTACGAGAGAAAGAAGCCTTGCAGGATCTGGAACTTCCAACATATCTTACTGAAAAGACCCCTATGATTTTGGTTGGATTTAAAATTGCAAATAAAATTACCACAGCTCAAGCACATCTTTATCCAACACGAGAACACAATCTCATGACCTTCAAGCTATGGGATTTGTTAGGTCAACACGGCACATCCTGAAAGGATTACCTTTACACAAGACTTGAACATGCCATGTTTGGGGTACTTTGAAGATACAATGTATATTGAAACTAACCACCTCACTTGCAAGTTTTTTATGGTTGAGTATGTGTTGGAAACAGATTTGATCTTAGGACATAAATGGACTGTTGTTGCTGCCCAAGCACCACTGTGCTTTGCTAGCGATAGAGTCATCACATGGTGGTCAACGATAAAGTTGACAATACCATACTGCCAGGAAGAGGATCCAACTTTAATGGATATCTACGATGCTGAACACAAAAGGATACAAGCCTCTTTCACAAAATCCCCTCTACACAATGACCTATCATCTGCGTCAACAAATGACTCCGACAAAGCCCCTACTCCTTCAAACCCATCCTCACCTATGAAGTTCGATGCCAAAACCTCGCATTCAGCAGCTATTCTTGAAGAAGTTCTCATATCCAAACCATCTATCTCTAACAGGGAACTCAAAGAAAAGGCCCCAGCTCCTATGCATCTTCATCACAACAAACCTCACCAAAGGAGACAACCACATGCTCAAAGGCCTCGTCATCTCGATAGCCACTCCACAAGAAACTCTAACCTTATCATCAACAATGCCAATGAGTCTCAAACTTGTAGCCTCAACGCCAACCCAAGTCATGTCCACACCAACCCAAAAGAAAACTCCACTAAGATTCCCACAATTACGATATCTTAATAGTATCAAAATGTGGGTGGAGAAGCAACTACTTGTAGCTCAAGGCTACTATGAAGGTGCCAATCAAATTTGGGTTCCTCGACAGTCAAAACCTATTCCTCAATGTAGCACTCGCAAACCAAGGAAGAAGAAAAGTACTCCACAATACCGTCCACAAAAGCCTATGATAGCGAGTTCCTCAAAAAACTCCTCCAATGCAACAAGTGTGGGTAGTACCAAAAACATTGCTGCAGGCACAAGGGTACTACCAAAGAAATACCAAAGCTTGGGTCCCCAAGTGCATTACAAATTCCCCTAAGCTTGCATAAAGAAGGAAGCCTCAACACCAAGCACATTGGCCACCAAATTACAGTGTTCATCAAAGATGGATGCCTGTGCATGTGCTTCAACAACAAAAATACTATGATGGTAATTCCATCATATGGTTGCCAAAATCGAACAATGTGAAGAAAACCTCACCACCATTGACTTCAACCCCAACAACTTCACTCAACCATCTTATATACCCATACATTGGCCAACATGCTGTCCAGACAAGATGCCTTGCATGTCCAACTTGCCAAAATTAGGCCTTTGACTATTGTTTAGTTGTGTTGCACTTCATGGAATTAGTGAACAAATCACTCTAATGGCATCGCCCTCCTCTTTTTTACTTGTTACCAAATATCAAAAACATCTTTCCAACAAACTTGTGATGCATCACTTGCATTAAGTGATAACAACATCAATGCATCAAGCGTCTCCAGACACATGCTACTTCTCAAGCTACTCTTTATGTCATTTTGTCGAGAGAAACCTCGCTCACATGATGCTGTACTCGCTGGAATTACTATGCTTGCTTGCCATAAATGCATCAGTCCTGGAAATGTGTCCCACCAAGTCTTTGTGTTGCTGCAGATTGCCCAAGCATCATGCATACCTCTACTCCTAGCAACCCTGCAACATGCCAACAAAATCCTCCCGTTCACCCAAACATTTTCTAATGTCAATTGTTGAATCATCAACATTAAGCTTGCCAATAAGCCTCTCTAACCATTCTTCAGTCCTTTTATCCCTTTCAATTACATCTGAAGGATAGGCAGAGGGATTAAATAGCTTGACCGAGTTGAAAACCCCAAGATCAAGAAACCTATTATTTAAAGCATTCAAAACATCTTGTACAAATGTCCTTCCAATGCAAATACATTCAGCGAGGGAACCACTTGCACTTCCAACATCATGAGGCAATACATTGAGATCAAGAGTTGCATCCTCCTCTTCTGAATCACTTACTCCTCTGTCTTGTTTCTTTTTTGGAGCTAATTTTGGAACTGGCACAAAGTGTAGCACATGCTTATGAGTAAACCCATTAGAATCAACATATAACATATTCCCATCTTTTGACATGTTCAAAAACTTTGTAAGCTGTTTTGAACCAGCACCAAATTCGCCCTCATAAGATATATACCTTTTAGTGAGCTTCTCAAATGTCAAATCCAAGTAGACTCCAATCATAGTAACATCCATGTTCTCCCTCTGAAATTCTACATTTATTTTATTCAATTCAACCAAAACATCAGCCAGCAAATGCATCATAAACTGGACTTGAAAGATTGTGGCATAATTGTACCATTTTTTCTCATGCATTCTCCATTGCTCCAAAATAGCAGGCATTAAGGGAACCAATCTTTCCATTACTTGGCCTCTAGATAGCCATCGAATTGCATGGATTTGTAAAACTTTCAAGTCTGCAATATGATACTCATGCATCAAGTTTCGAAGTTCGACATGTCGATTTGATTTCCCTAGCCATGCATATACCTTGTTTGCAACCTTATCAACAAAAGCAAACACATGAGGATTCGATGCAAAACCATCCTTTGCTGCAAGTGCCTCACGGTGGGCAATACAATGCACGCCCATAATTCGTGAAGCCGATGCTTGAAACCGTGCCACTACACCTGTCATATGACCTGTCATTGCTGAGGCACCATCCGTTACAAATGCAACTAATTTCTTCAAATCCAGATTACTCTCTAAGAGCATGGCATGGACAGCATTGTAGATTGCCTCCCCAGATCCATTATCAACTGGTAGCAATCTCACAAATTTACAATTGGGCTCTCCTTTGCCATTCCCAGGCAAGTACAAAATGTAGATAATCAAATGTTTCTCCATGGTTCTATCTGTACTTTCATCAATGAGGATTGAAAAAAATGGACTTTCACAAATTTCAGCATACAAGTCTTGCCTAGTACAATCTCTTAAAGCCATCAAGAACTCTCTTCCAGATACCGGATTGGTATATGCACCATACTCATCAGATGATGGCATATTAGGAGTGCCAAGTTCCCTTTGTAACTTACATTGAGTGGGATATTTCTCCAATGCAATATCATTGCATGCACAAAAGTGTACCAGCTTCATACAAGTGATTATTCTAGACTGTTCAGAATGCACCATTGTATCAATACCCCCATCTATTGGTCCTTTGCCACCAACAGCCTTTAGCTTTGCATGATAAATACTTGCAGCTCTCCTATGATCTGCAGATTTTGCATGCTCATTCAAGGCTGAAAGCTGAATGCTTTGGGATCCACCCATTGTGAAAGTATTCACTCTTCCATCTTCTTCACACCAAGTGCATTTTATGCGGTCCTCATTACATGTAGACTTGCATAAATATGCCCAAGGATGTAGTAGAGTCCATTGAGTCCTCCACTTCCTTTTGGGTTTATTGGAAGAAGACTCTTGGGAAACCTCATTACAAGTTTTCGAGCTCCCACCACTACTCTCATGTCCTACATTGGCAATGGTCTGTCTTGACAAAAAAGAATCTATTGAAGGTTGTGACTTTTTCTTTTTATTGCGTCCTCTATGAGGCACTAGATTGGGACGGTCAACCATCACTGAAAATTTAAGAATAAAATAAGAAAAAGAAGCCACATGTTAATAAAGAGAAGAGAGCATACGGTATACCTTAACGGTTAAGCACGTTCATTTATACAAGGCCGTTATACTCCTTACCGATTAAGCATGTTCATTTATACAAGGCATATATACTACTATAGTAGGGGAACAACAGACTAACAACAAAAACAAGACACAAAAGGGAATAGCTGAAGATAGCTTAACAAAATGTTAAAACAATCCAAATAAGAATCCAACCTGGGAATAAATTGCAGCTACTAGCAGGTCCTTCCTCCACCAAGATCGGAAGTAGCTAGCTATGATCACAACTCACTAATCCAGATTCAAGAATCATAAAAGTAAGTTAAGAGAGAAAGACAGATAGAGAGCAATTTCATTTAATTGTACACAATCATACAATACAAAACCACCTCTATATATTATAACATTTGTCATAAGTAAACAATCCACTGCTAGATCTGTATTAGATCAACAACATGGCTATAAGTAAACAATCCATTTGCCAGATCAACAACATGGCTATAAGTAAACAATCCATTTGTCTAATCTGCAAACTGAAGCAGTCGTTCAGTAAATCCATTTTTTATAGAAACCTTCAATCGTATATTATAAAGAGTGTAATCAAGCAATAGCTACATACCTGAGAGTCGAGACAAGTGCTGAGAGGCTGAGAGGATGAGCAATGGATGCTAGGACAAGTGACATGTTAACCAGTCACGAGTGAACCAACAATGCAGACTAAGTGAGCACTGAGTATAACTCACCCAAATGAAGCCATTTTTATAGTAGGAGCCACACGTGCTAGCTAGTAGCGGCCAAGTTCCAACTATCATTGATTCACTGCCATGATGCCATCTTCATTGAGAGAAATCTGCAAGGACTCTCCCTCACACTCAGGACTCAGGAGTCAGGAGTCACTAGTAACTACCCACGAGCAGGGCTGTACACACAGCTGGTGGACAGAGAGGTGGCCGCCGTGGGGCCGGAAGAGGAAACGGGTTACGGGAGTGCCAGTGGGGGCCCCGGGCCACCTCTCCAGCAGTCCGAATCTTGATCAATGATAAAGAAATCAAAAATTACAGAAAACGCAAGAAGGGAAGACTCAAGAGAGAGAGAGGTGACAGCCTACAGGTCGACCGTCGATCATCGATGTATACATAATACGAGTTACAAGTTACAACTTTACAAGAGCAGGCTGCAGGCTAGCAGCCATGGAGGTCCGAGGATACGATTCACGAATCACGATGAGTCCTCAGTCGATGACCATGGTCCATCACCATGGACACTGGGTGATCCACGCTGGCAGGCTGGCAGCTACGTTCTTTGAGAAAAGGCAGGCGCCACCGTGCCACCGTGCCAGGCTCCAGCCTCCAGGGGCCAGGGCTGAGGGCTTGCCGCTTCGTGCAGACTCCAGAGGGTAGAAGCGAGTCGGGCCGCCCGCCGCCCGCCGGGTCTCAGAGCCTAGAGGCTCGCCGCTGTATGCGCTCAGCCTCCTTCAGTTGAAGTTCAGCCAGGAGCCTCCGAGTCCCGACTCCCGACTCTCCAGACTCCGAGAGTCCGAGCCTGAGCGGCTGAGCCTCCTACTTCACCGCGGTCCGCAAGCACCAGGCTGGCTGGTGGCAGCTATGAGCATTGAGCCACCACTCCACGGTCTCCACCAGGGCGGCAGCGCGGCTCAGTCGGCCAGGCTCGAGCCTCGGCCTATGCTGCTGCGGCACCTGCAAGCCTGCAAGGCTGCATGCATGCATAATGCATGTGCGGCATGCCATGCATAAGTTAAGACAGCCGCGGCCCGCACCAACTGGCACAGCTGGCCAGTGGCACACTGGCACGGTGGCCACTGGCGCCTATTAGGCTATGGCACGCGACAGTGGCCAATGGGCGACTCGCCCAGTGCCCACCATAATCACGATGATTCACGAATCCGGGGACCGAAATCATTCAAAATTAAACAAATTTAACAATTTCCAAATTCCCACTCCAGAGTCCCAGACTCCACATCGACCGAGGCTGCATGCATAGGCCGAAGTTGGTGAAACTTAAAACATCATTATGATTCATTAATACTATTTAATTAAATAGTATTAGCTAATAGCAATTTAGCATATTAGGAAATTAGAATTTAGGCTTTAGCTAATTAGTAATAGGCTAATAGCTATTAGCCTATTAGCATTGAGCAAATTAGCAATTACCCAATATTTGTAAAATTTGCAAATCATGTTTGTGCATCCGAAATTATATATATATATCAAAAAAATGAAAAGCACTTTTTAAAAAATGACATGTCATTTGAAAGGCATTTGAAATTACTCTATTTCAGAGTGAAAAGTTAATTCTAATGCATTGCATGTTTTTTGACATAGTTTTTTTTAAAAACCTTTTTTGACGGGCAAAATCACCCTTGACAGGTAAAACACCCGTCAAATTTAGGCCCTGATCACCACCATAAGTATATGAAATGCAACTTGAGTAGCAGCAAGCAACGAACGAGGGGAGATAGAGCATGCACAACGGAAGAGGCGGAGTAGGTGCAACAGTCCATAGGCGGTGACACCACAAATAAGGTCCATTTTTCTAAGAAAATAAAAAAACAAAAAAAATCTCCAAGGTTAAACCTTATCCTCCTAAGAGTCCTAAGAGGTTGTTTACATAGCTCATACAAGGGCTTGTTCACATGGATAGTAGTGCATTATCTCTATGGGATGCACCAACATGGTCATCTCACTAACATGATGTGGATCACGGTCTTCGACACCAACATGGACACTATCATCATCAACATGTGTGCCGGCACAAGCATCACCAACACAATCTTCATCGATAAACATTATTTATCAAAAATTTGTAACCCTCGTAAAAGCGGCTAAAATGAGCACGCTTATGTTTGTGTGTGTGAAAAATAAGTATATAATTTATGTTAAAATGCCACAACCAAATGAGTATCTGCATCTGCATGAGCAAAGACCAAAGATCTGACAAGAAGAAGAAGACATCATTACGACAACAAGAACAAGAAGTGGAGTCAAGGTCATAGCAACCAAGAGGCTACAACGACATTGACATCAACATAAGAAAAAAAGGAGCTACCAGCCACTACCCTAACCTAATGAATCATATGTTATAAAAGCCACCGAATAAGTAGGCAAATTGATATGCAAATGTAAAACACTTGACCACCAGAGAGTAGCCAAAGTAGCACCACCCTAGGGAAGTGAAGATATACCTGACCATCTCTAAAAGTGACCTCTGAGCTACCCAACTAAGTTAGAAATGAGGGGGGGTGAAAATAGGTTGTAAAACTCACATCTAATCACCTTGAGTAGTCTAAAGATTTGGCACCAAGGGGGGTGGTTGAGAAATGTGGTGCCAAAGAGCACAAGGAAGAGATAGGGGGTGAGTTGAGAAAGCCAAATAAGAGCAAAGTCTAGCATGAAGCCACATGAGCAAAGGGAATTATCCCACATTGATGTACAAGCCTAAAGGTGTACCTCCTTATATAAAAGGGGGCCATTTCAAGTAATGAATCATAGCACTTACACTTATCTCAAGTTTCTCTACAAGTTAATCTATCTTGGAGTCTAATTAACTTGAGTGCAATTTAGTTAGCACACACTCATCATCATGAGTTCACTTAGGTATCATCCACCTTAGATTAATCATGTTAATTATGTTATCATTAGTGTAGAATTAGCACCCATTAGAAAGTTGATTGTCATTAGGAGATCTTGATCCATGATTCTCAACAGGTACATGTACATGGATATGTATGGATGTAGATTGGGCTGGTCATATCTCACATATGAGACTACGAGTGGCTTAAATGTTTCCTTTTAGGAGTGTTATTAACTGGAGTAGCAAGAAGCAATCAAAGGTTGCTTTGTCAAGTACGTAGGGCTGAGTACATGGATGCTACTGTGTCAACATGTGAGGTAGCTTGGTTGCAGATATGGGTGAGCCCATGGATAGAGCTATTTTCATATATTGTGACAACATGAGTAGCATACAACTGGCAAGTAACCTAGTGTATCATGCTAGAACAAAGCGCATTGAGGTGCATTATTACTATGAGAGGAAGAAGGTTCTAGAAGGTCACATGGATTTGGTGTATTTCAACATAGAGGATTGAGCCGTAGACATCTTCACAAAAGCATTGGATACAAATAAGCTCAGCACGTTCAAGAGCTTACTTGGAGTGCAAGGTATGAAGTTAATCTTGAGAGGGGGAGTGCTGAGATATTGAGCTCAAGTAGTGCAGATATTGGGGACACATCACGATGATAAGTCCACACTTACGCCCACACTAGCATGGTTGGTGAGATTATGGCTGATATGCCATTAGTGGATGACATGCTATGTGACAGCCACATTTGGATTACTAAAATATGGCATAGTTATAGTGTCAACTCGTATAGTCGGGTTCACACTATGGACTGATATAGTAGGAGAGTACTTTCCCTCTCATAGTATACTCTTATCTCTATATGTTAATGGTTGTAGAGAAGAGAAGGATATAGAAGAAAATTTAGCCATCCATCTGTCTTGTGTGACTGTCTACTCTTATGTGTGTGTTTGCTTGCAAGGATCTCAAGCTCATCCTCTCCCTCACATTCTTCTGATGCCTCCGCTAGCATCATTAGCTTCACTTGGTGGAATGCCACATCACATTACTTCATCTAGGCCATAGTAATGATCTTGATCTGCCGAGTTAACGGATTGACCACCTAGGTTAGCCAATTGAATGGACATGCAACATGAGTAAGATGTTTGAGCACTTGGTTATGCCACTTGACTTGACCTAAAAATCGATGTAGCTCCTTTCCATTGAGTGGAACCAAGGCATTTTTTATCACCTCCAACTTTGTTGAATCCATAACAATCCCATAATTTGACACAATGTGACCCAAGAGCATTCCACTTTGTATGGCAAATGCACACTTCACCAAATTAAAGCTTAGTTGGGAAGTTCGGCATTTTTTCAGACATAAGGAGGGATAATGAAGATGCTAACACCGCTACCAAAAAAATTGAAACAATCAATGAACACGCTCATGAATGTTGTCAAGTATTCCTTAAATATTCCTTGAACCATTCGTTGGTCGTTTGTCAGGAGAATTCTTTAACCCAAATGTCATACCATTGGATGTAAACACTCCCTTTTATCACAAAAGCCGTCTTCTCTCGATCTCTTGTTGGTGCCATCTATACCTGATTAGATGAATCCGACTATTATGGGCTACTCCCAAGAAGGAACTCCACATAAACACTAATGGTAGAAGCAATAGACTCAACAATCGTTGGGTGCTTACCAATGCTTCGAGCTTGTATCCCTTGAGGCTCCCCAAGCTCACTTTGAAATCTCCCCTCCTCTGAACACCACCTCTACACTGTCACTGGCAAAGTTGCTCACACCACGTATGCAAGGCAACCACCTCTCACTCTTCCACACATACAATCATAGAAAAGGAACATGCACTAGAGTATACTCTTACTCTCTCTCTCTCTCTCTCTCTCTCTCTCTCTCTCTCTCTCTCACGACAAAGCAAGAGCTCTCATAGCACAAAGGGGGATTGTGTCTTTCCATTGTGTCTTTCCATTATGAGAAATTTCCTTATATACAATTGGCCCTTATTCACACTTGGGCGCCCAAAACTTACTAACTAAGGCCTTGGGTGGCCAATATCTCATAATGTGTAACTTTTTAGTGCCTTTCCATAACACTTATTAATTTCCTCAAATGGAGGAGCATATTTGTTAATCCAAAATGGGATTAACGTCCCCCCCTACTTGATGTAGGTTCTGTCCTCCTTAGAACCCGTTACCGAGGTCTAAAGACTTGGTCTGCTGAATTCATGCCTGTAGAAGTTGCAGCATGATTGAAACTTTTTTAGGGTTCTTCTAAAAGCTGAGTGAGATGTCCAGAACCTTATGTTGACCATATCTACAAAGGTTATATGCATGTAGCCTGGAAGACACCTTAGGTGATGATAGTACAACATCATTCCCTTCTCATTAGGCCCTGTGTTTATGTCGAAGAGGAGTTGCTCTGCATCAAAGCCATCATATTGCTCCTTTGGTTTATTGAGAAGCACAATGATTAACTTTAGAAACCTGATTGTTTCCAAGATAGCAGGATCTGGAATACGACACCATGCTCATATCCAAGTCAGCATTTGTTGCCTTTGTTGTGCTATATTTGAAAATGTTGCTCGTAAAAACTGAGGGAAATTATAGCACACGTGAGAATCCCTTTTCTTGGCATCATGGAATTTTAGTGGGGTGAGCCTTCGCGTAATAGGCATGTACAGCAGATCAACCCTTTGGGTTGGTGGTGAGCATTGGTACTGCTACCTATACTCAGGAATTGTCAAGTACTCAATACGCTACTCTGGTTGTATACCAAAATCCTCAATGCATGGATTGGTATCATTTGTTATGATGGCGGTATAAGCCCCTCTTGTGTGAACAGGATGTGCCTTGCGCCACCTGGTAACATCACCAAACGTCTCTGTGTGTAGTGTCAGTTGTAGTCATTTGTTCCTTGAGCATTTGTACTTGATCTGAGGCTTCCTGTACTTGCTTCCAGAGAGTGGTATTCTTGCCATAGGGCATGTGCGTGGTAAGTAGGTGACATCACCAAACCCTATGCTCTTATTCCCAGATAGATGTGCTTGTGAAGGTTGCGCCTTCTATTTCACGAAATGGTAATTGTACCAAGCTGTCTAGGCCCTCTATTATCTCTTGTAAGAAGCGATTTGGCCCTAAGTTATGCAAGAAAGAAGTGTCGCCAATTGGGCCTTCATCGTCCAGTCGTTATTGCTTGTTCGGGCTTGCAGGTTCTTTTGCTCTTTTTCTTTTCTCAGCTTCTTGGCCTTCCTCTATAGTCTCTGGATGTACATATGTAGCTTCTTCATTCCTTTTGTTAACAGCTTTTTCTGGGACCTTCTCTACACCAATCTTCATTGAAGTTGGCATATTTGAAAGAACAGAATCACAGAGTGGGGAGAGGCTCTTGAATGCCATATGTGTTCTGGGCTTGGAGGGGGTGTTTGAAGAGGCAATTCTACAGCTATGCTTACTAGTATATCAAAAGGGCTTATTTCCCTTGCCTCCTGTTTCTCCAGCACACTTGTTTTGCTGATATGATGCAATGTCTTTGGCTAGTTCCACTTCCAAGCACTGAGATTCCTTAGCAACTGCTAGTATTATGCCCCTCATCTTTTTGTCCTTCTTTTTCCTCTTCTCCTTCTTTAGCTCTTGGATTATCTCCTTTGTTTCTTTTAAGAGGGCTTGTCCTTCCTGTAGTTCTTCAGGAGTGATGGTTGGTGGCTCTAGAGGAATTGTAGCTTGCTGTACCTGTGTTTCCGGCATGCTTTTGGGAATTTGAAGATCAGATGCATGACTGAGTACCTTGGTGAGTAACTAGGGATCGCACACCTTTGATTGGTGTGACTTTAGGTAGTTTTCCATCTCTCGATGGATATACCATAATGCCTAGTCCTCTTCTTTCTCTTCATGTACTTTAGCTACACGATTGAGAGGGACCCTGTTATATCTGTCAACTGGCTAGTTTTCCATCTCTCGATGGATATACCATAATTCCTAGTCCTCTTCTTTCTCTTCATGTACTTTAGCTACACGATTGAGAGGGACCCTGTTATATCTGTCAACTGGCTTTATCGAAATCATCATAGACATTGCTTTGCACACTTTCTCAGTTACTTTATCCTATATGTTGTCATACTCTGCTCCATTGGAGTTGTAGGAAACCCTTTTGAGCATATCTTCCATGGGTAACTTCTCAATGTCGTGAAAATGTATCGGCATTGGTAGTAGCAACAGTTGAAGAGCCTCACGTATTAGTTCTTCTAAGAGCAGGACTTGTTTTGTTGTGCCATTTGTCTTTGTTACCTTTCCCCGCTTGGTGGCTTTGTCATATGACTTGAGGTACTTCGCACATAAATCATTGTTGATGGTCTGGGGGGGAGGTTTTCAGACATTTTGCTAAGTCCCACTTTCTCCAGCTTACCCTTGACCTTTGTATCTTCCAATATTTGTAAACATTCGAGGCTCTGGTACTGGAGTGTGATTTTTCCATGTAGTGTCTGGATATCCTTGCTGATAATAGAACCTTGGAAATTCTATGGATATGGCCCAAGATAACTGAGCTTGGTGCCATGAGGTCCTCTCTTCCTTCGTTCCACAGGTGACCCTGTGGTACTGGTTTGGGTCACGGCCAGAGTCTCTTCGACTTCAGGTTATGGTGTAACAGAGGAAGCCATCTGTAACATTGGAAAGTGCATTAGACATAATGATTGGTAGGAACTCATGGTCCTCCCCTTCTTCTCTTTTTTTTTCTTTTTCTTTATTCTTAAAAAAAAAAGAGAGAGAGAGTGTGTGTGTGTGTGTGTGTGTGTGTGTGGTGTGTGTTAATCCAATTCTAGGATTAACAGGAGCTACCGCCATTATCTTACATCAAGGAGTCACAGTAGATACACCAAAGGAACATACATTCAAGATATGAAGTAATAGTGTCCAAAGCTACAACTTGGACGACGGGCGCCCGTAATGGTGTGACGGAGTATTTATGGCGATTCCCACTTCAAGAGCGTGTGGTAGCAAGTTAGGAGGAAGTCCTAAGTGATGTACTTTGGATATATTATGAGAGTAGTCATTGTAATAGCATTAGGTCTCTTATGGGCCTAAAGTGCTTGGCCGGCCACAGTTTAAGTGAGTGTGAACACTTATGGCCATGTATATAAGTGAATTTCTCTCATAATACAACATACTCTCCCATTGTGCAATTGAGTCTTGCTCTTGCTAATCTCTCTCCCTAATGCATGCTAGTGAGTGTCTGTGAGTGAAGTGAGGTGAGAGGAGGGATGAGGACTCGTAGTGCAACGTGGCAGTGTGATAACGCTCACGGGAGACATGGTAGAATTGCTTCTCTCAATGAGTTGTAGGGCTTGGAGACCTCAAGGGTTACGAGCTCGGCCATTGGAAAGATCCTCATGACAGTTGCGGTTCACCAGGTAATCTTTTTTTAGATGTGTTTCAAGGAGGGTTAGGGTGAGCCATAACATTTTTTGCACCGTTGTTGCCGGGGAGCCATCCCTTGGCTTTTTCCTTCGTTTTGTCTCTAATCTATGCATAACCCATTGCCCATTATCTTGATTAATGGTTTCCCACCATGAAAAAGATGCGGATTTGATGGTGATTTGTGTGAGATTTGGTGTAGAATAGTTCTCTTTTTTTGTTTTTGAAAAGAATGCTTTTTGCTTAATTTTTAGATTAATTTGTGTTTTTATTGTTGTTTTTATGGTTTCTCATGTTTTAAGGGCTTGCACATAGTTTGTATTAGGCTTAGTTTACATCCATTGTATCAAACAATGCAATATAATACAATTTTTAGTGAACGTTAGCTGTCTTTAGTTTAAACATAGAACTAAGATCATTAATTTTAGTTTAATTGTGTTTTTTATTGAAATTGTTTGGATTAGAGTGTTAGCAAAGCATTAGGAGTAGCTTAATCTTTCAAAAAATTTCTTAAAACCATAAAAAGACCCTTGAAGTTGACTAATTTCTCTTAATGGACTAGTTTTTGTCATTAAGGAGGTGATTAATCTTGTTTAAAAGGTCAAAAAATTAGAAAATGTGTTAAGTGGGGTCTAAATTGATCATATGGGTAGTTGAAATTGGGGTTTTTAAGTGTTTTGAGAGCATCTAGATGTATCAAAACACCTAATCACATCAATTTTTTATCAATTGGAGAAATTTGACTCTCTTTACTGAATTTTATCTTAAAAGAGGAGACCATAATTAAGAGTCTAATTAATCTCCTATTTTAGATTAATTTATATAATTATTGATGCACAAAGATTAGCATTCCCTTGCTCTATCCAATGATGTGCTCAATTGTGTGAATTAATTAGAGATTAGTGGTTAATTAGAGTCCTTGATTAGTGTAAAAGAGGCAAAAAATTAGTGAAAGGATTAATCTTAGATTAATACTTAATCACTTTTTTACATAACTCATTAAGACTAATGAGCATTCAATGAGTAGATACTCATGAGTTGTCAAAATTATCCATTTTGGGAGTCATTTATGAGGGGTGTAAGGGGTGTCATATTAAAAGGTTGACTTTTTTGATTCCCACTTACCTTTTTGGGGAAATCCCCATACCCCTTTCATAGTTTTTCAAAATTCCTTTTGGAACACCCTAAAAAAACGTGCTGCGAAACACGGAAAAATTTCTTAGAAATTTTTTTCGTCTTGAGACAGTGATGGAAAGTAGGTTTTAGGACCTCCTCTTCCATCTAGGAAGTTCCTAGCATACGCTTTTTCCAAAAAAATATCTCAAGTCATTCACGTGTGTATAGCGCCTAAGCTAATTAGAGCAAACGGACACCCGTTTGATCCAACGAAGAGTATGCCAAGCCTCTTAAGGCTATAACGGGCTGTGGGAAAGCATAAAAAGAAAAAACAAAAAATAAAAAAATAAAAAACACAAACAAACTGTGATTACTCATTAAGGAGCATTAGACACTAACATAGCCACAATAGAGGGATCGCCAGGGATTACACAAGGACTGAACCCAATGGCTAACATCTTCGAGCCATTGAGATCTATGCCGCAAATTCATCTCCCCATGCCATTGGCCATGCCTATAACAAGCGTGTCATCGGGTTTTACACCCCCTCCTATGACTTCGATCCCACCGGGCCTTGGTCCCTTGCCTAACATTCCCGCAAGTCCTATAAGTACCAACCCTTTCCTGGATGCCCACATCTTGGACATACTGACTAGTCTAGGAAGGGGGTGGCCCGAGGACTCACGGAGTCTCTTCCACAACAAGAGCACTCACATACGGCCTCAGTGACTCATACAGAAATACGGTTGTATAAATTTCCAAAATTATGGGCAAATATGACGGAACAACAGACCCTGTTTAATTCATTCAAATGCTTGAACAGAGATGTGAAGCCTTTGGAAATCCCAACTGCCCCACTAAAGTACATGCATTGAACTTATGCTTAGAGGAAAAAGCTAGTCGATGGTTCATCGCATTGTTGCCGGCGATCAAGACCAACTTCAAAACCTTGAAATCGGCCTTTATACATGGCTTTTCCAAACAAGGTGATCAGTGGAGTGTAACAACAAAACTCTATTCAATTGAGCGTCAACCCAATGAATCCATTAGAGATTTTATCCTTCGAATAAAACTCTTGGTTTCACGTTGTGAGTCATGGGAAAAATTAAACGATGTTCAATTGAGGAGATGTTTCATGATGGGCTTGAAGAATAACAGCTTACACAACTTGATCATTGTATCCAATCCGAAAACATTCTATCAATGTTGCAAAGAAGCAATACGTTTAGATGACAACATGCTAGAAGATGATCATGCTATGAGGTGTTTCTCATCTAAACCAAGTGAAGCAATGGCAAAAGAAATATCGATCTCAGAATTGACATTCCCAAAATTTTATACAGCCTTGCTTGAAACCTTACAAAAGCCAACATCTCTAAGAGAGGATAAAAACTTTCGAACCCAAACATCCTTAATGCCTCTAAAAGTGAGGAACGAGATGCTTGTGTTGAGTGCAATCACTATGACCATCCCAATCCTCATTGTGCATACAAGGCACCTATTCTTCTATACTGCATATATTGTAAAACCTTTGACCATGATACTAAAAAGTTTCCCGCTTCATCCACAATGGACTCAAAACCTCCATCTCCCGTGCACCAAATAGAAACAGTCCAAAGGAACTGCTCAGGAGGCAGTTAATCAAACACTTCAGTGTTTCTATTGTCGTGGACCTCACAAGGTGGCAAACTGCACAGTTTGGAATACTTCCATGCCCATAGTCACTGACACCTTTTGCGACCAATGTGTGAATGATGTGGCATTGATCACATGTTCCAAGATTGCCCAAGATGAGTTGCTTCAATGCAACTTGTCTCACAAAATACAACTCTTAACATCTTAAGTGTACAAAGCGAGCAATTGTCCACAGTGCCATTGAATGTGTTTACATGTTTACAAGAAAAGGCATGATAAACAGTCAAAAAGAACATAAAAGACAATACCTCAACATGGGTAGAAGAATATGCTTTAAAACAGAACCCAAAAGAGAAAACAAAACCTTCTAAAACCAAGAAAAACAAAGGACAACAAACTGTTGAAACCAAGGTCGAATTAAAAGATAAGGAAAAGGAGCCTATAGAGGACATAAACCCAAAAGGGGACATCAACACAAAAGAGCCAAAAGCTATACATAATGCAAAAGCATCCACCTCAAAGACTACCACGCAAACCACAACACCCATACGTGCAACATAGAAAAATCGATCTCGTCGCATGGGTAAACATAATGAAATACTGAGACAAACCAAAGAAAGTCAAAGAATGAAACAAGTTCTAGTACATCACTAAGTGAGGATGAAACAAGTTCTTACTCTTCACTCAATGCACCACATAGACCAATCAAGAAACTAGAACCCATCCAACCACCCCAAATGGATAATGATCACATGACATATGCGGAACGTAGAAAGAAAGCTCAGGATAGCATGCTTAGCTTGGTTGAATGTCTTACAGGGTCACCGGTTGTGATTGAACCTCATAATGCCAAACCTAAACAGCAACCAAGATACAAAGCCTAGAGGAGTATCGCTTTCCCTTTCAAGAGGAAGACATACTCTCTACAGAAGAGTCATTTTGAGACAGATTGTACAAACTATATGCTTGAGAAAGCACGTGAGGAATTCAGTAATTCCCTTACAAGATTAAAGCAGTCTCTCAAAACAAGGAATGCTTTTCTCTCATGATAAAGCCAGCATCATATTAACACTTGCACCTTTAATGGCTCAACCTGAGTTATACAAGGACATAATGAACTACATAAAATAGGACTGTCAGGATTTGCAAGTTTCCAACCCTCATTAAGAATTCTCAAAGGGCCAAGTGTGCCATTGTATGCATTGGGTACTTTTGAAAAAGCTGAGACCCAAACAGAGGATGAAAGTGAATGGGAATATGAAACAAACACAGGATCTGAAGCTGAAATAATAACCAAAACACCCATGGTTCTTTTGGAAGATTCTATCATGGTATGGTTGGATTTCCCTACAAGCAATGATGTTCAACGCAAACGCATGTTGATTAGACCTCGAGCAAGTCATAACATCATGACAATAGACACTTGGGTGGACAACCTAAACTCATTCGTGCAAGAAATAGTCTTGCAAGAGGAGCCAATGGACAAAACATTGAAGTTCCAGGTTACTTTAGATATACTACTCAAACAATCGATGGCGATATGGAATTTACATTCCATGTTACCCTAGATTCCCTTGAGTATGATGTCATCCTTGGTGAAACTTGGATAAGTGAATCATTGTATTCACTAGATGAATCCATGCAAACAGTCACCTTAAACACTCCTACAGGCAATGTACAATTGCTATTATACGGGAGGAAGAAGCCTTGCAGGAGCTGGAACTTCCAACATATCTTACTGAAAAGATCCCTAGGATTTTGGTGGGATTGAAAATTTCAAATAAAATCACCACAGCTCAAGCACAGCTTTATCCAATATGAGAACACAATCTCATGACTCTCGAGCTATGGGATTTGTTAGGTCAACCACACATCCTGAAAGGATTACCTTTACACAAGACTTGAACATGCCATGTTTGGGGTACTTTGAGCATACAATGTATATTGAAACTAACCCCCTCACTTGCAAGTTTTTTGTGGTTGAGTATGTGTTGGAAGCAGATTTGATCTTGGGGCATAAATGGACTGTTGCTGCCCAAGCACCACTGTGCTTTGCTAGTGATAGAGTTATCATGATGGTCAACGACAAAAAGATACTGCTAGGAAGAGGATCCAACTTTAATGGATATATATGATGCTGAACACAAAAGGATACAAGCCTCTTTCATAAAAGCTCCTCTACACAATGACCTACCATCCGCGTCAACAACAACTCCGATAAAGCCTCTACTCCTTCAACACCATCCTCACCTATGAAGTTTGATGCCAAAACCTCGCAATCAGCAGCTATTCCTGAAGAAGGTCATAGAGCCCAACCATCTATCTCTAACAGGGAACTCAAAGGAAAGGCCCTAGGTCCTATGCATCTTCATCAACAAACCTCATCAAAAGAGAAAACCACATGCTCAAGGGCCTCGTCATCGATAGCCACTCCACAAGAGACTCTAACCTCATCATCATCAACAATGCCCATGAGTCTCAAACCTGCAGCCTTAGCACTAGTCAAAGTCAAGGAGGGTCCCAAACCTTCCACATCAACCCCCTAAAGAAAACTCCACCACGACTCCCACAATCGCGATATCTTAATAGTATCAAAATGTGGGTGGAGAAGCAGCTACTTGTAGCTCAAGGCTACTATGAAGGTGCCAATCAAATTTGGGTGCCTCGACACTCAAAACATCTTCCTCAATGTAGCACTTGAAAGCCAAGGAAGAATAAGAGTACTCCACAACACCATCCACAAAAGCCTATGCGAGTTCCTCAAAGAACTCCACCAATGCAACAAGTGTGGGTACCAAAAACATTGCTGCAAGCACAAGGGTACTACCAAATAAATACCAAAGCTTGGGTCCCCAAGTGCATCACAAAGTCCCCTAAGCTTGCACACAAAGAAGAAAGCCTCAACACCAAGCACATCGGCCACCAAATTACAGTGTTCGTCAAAGATGGGTGCCTGTGCATGTACTTCAACAACAAGGATACTATGATGGTAATTCCATCATATGGTTGCCAAATTCGAACATTGTGAAGAAAACCTCACCACCGACTTCAACCCCAACAACTTCACCTAAAGTTTGACAAGAATGGAGGCCCAAGCAACAACAAGCAAATCACTCAACCACTCTCGTGCATTCGGCACACCAACACAAGAGCTTGTATGTTCAAGTAAACAATTAGTAGTCTTCCCTACTGCCTCGACATCATTTCAACAACAAATTCAAGAACAAATATGGATACTTAGGAGCACATCAAGAACAAAATAAGAATGCTCTTGTCACCCCTCTCTGGAAGTGAGAAATGTGCACACAAGAAGCTGTTGCTTTTGCAAATCATGACCTAGATGACCCATAAAATAATTTTTAAAAAAAACCTCGAGGTCAAAACCTGCAAATTCATGGAATTCCATCTCACGGAATTACAATTCACAGAGTTCCATCTCACGGCTTAAGAACTTACACTTTCACGATTTAAGCCCATCACAGATAAAGCCATATCATGCAATAGCCACTATATATTTGTTAAGAGTATTGCTTACTATTCTTTTGGCTAAATTAATATAGCAGCTGCTCCATGAGTACATATCCATACTCATGCAGTGGAGAACATTTGCACCAAAGCCTCACCATCGACAACTTCCAGGTACATCTCTAGATGGGGGGGGCCATGGTGGGTGAAAGCCTAGTCAATGGTACAACCCATCGCCTGGAATTTTCCTTCAAATTACAAACCTCTCCAAATGACGCCACAATCTTCACAACTCAATGATTTTTAATCCCTAGTGAAGATCTGTATATTAGCCTCGCAAGCCGATGTAATTCTTTCAATCCTCGCTAACAAGTGGCTGCTTCATCACATAGCAGTTCAATAAGAGTCTATGACTCAATTCTTATACTTCATGAAAATCTAATTCTAAGAGCACTTACATATACATAAAAACATAAAAAGCACATGGGCAAAAGAAGACAGGATCAGGTCCTCCTCAACAACAAGTGGCTACTTCATCACATAGCAGTTCAATAAGAGTCTATGACTCAATTCTTATACTTCATGAAAATCTACTTCTAAGAGTACTTAAATATACATAAAAACATAAAAAGCACATGGGCAGAAGAAGACAGGATCAGGTCCTACTCAACAACATTTGATAAGAATCCTGCCACACAAAGAGACATCATCACAAGCCAATTATTCGAAGGATAAATGTTGCTTCAATGAATCAAATGAGGAACTCAAAGTCACCATCTCGTTCTGATGATTAAGTCTACGTTCCTCCGAATCCTTCTCTCTTCTCTCCCATTATTAACATCTCTTAGTGTCCCCACTAACAAAAATCACATGTAACCTTGCCGATGATTGCCAAAAACAAATTGAGCCCAAAAAAAAAAGAAGAAAAAAGGGGGACACACAAATGTAAAAATGCAATCATTCGCAAAAAACCCCACCCTGTTAAAAATTCCCAAACAATAAACCACTAACCTCTTCATTCATTAACTAGCTTTTCTTATTTCCTCCGGAGTAACAAAGACCATTGAATGTCGTTCAATATAAATCAAAGCCATCAACAAAGCTTGTTCATTCTCCTCGCACAAAGGTCTTCAACAAAGGTCTTCAACGCGATCACACGGACAGGAAGGGGGGGATGTTAATCCAATTCTAGGATTAACAAGAGCTACCACCTTTATCTTACATCAAGGAGTCACGGTAGATACACCAAAGGAACATACATTCAAGATATGAAGCAATAGTGTCCAAAGCTACAACTTGGACGGGCGCTCATAATGGTGTGACGGAGTATTTATAGGGATTTCCTCTTTCAAGAGCGTGTGGTAGCAAGTTAGGATGAAGTTCTAAGTGATGTACTTCATGGATATATTATGAGCGTAGTTATTGTAATAGCATTAGGCCTCTTATAAGCCTAAAGTGCCTGGCCGACCACAGTTTAAGTGAGTGTGAACACTTATGGTGGCCGACCATATTCTTAGTGAGTGTGAACACTTATGGCCATGTATATAAGTGAATTTCTCTCATAATACAACATACTCTCCCATTGTGCAATTGAGTCTTGCTCTTGCTAATCCTCTTGCTAATCTCTCTCCCTAATGCATGCTAGTGAGTGTGTGTGGGTGAAGTGAGGTGAGAGGAGGGACGAGGACCCGTAGTGCAACGTGGCGGTGTGACAACGCTCGCGGGAGACGCGGTGGAATTGCTTCTCAAGGAGTTGTAGCGCTAGGAGACCTCAAGGGTTACGAGCTCAGCCATTGGAAAGATCCTCACGACAGTTGCGATTCACCAGGTAATCTCTTTTTGGATGTGTTTTTCAAGGAGGGTTAGGGTGAGCCATAACAGTGTGCTTGATGAGAAGTATGTTAGTGGGGTGACCAATAACAAATGCATGAGTGCTATAGAGAGGAAACAATGTTAAAACGTGAGAGCTTAAGTCGTGAAAGTTTAGGTGTGGGGCTTAAGCTGTGAAAGTCTTAATGCGTGCAAGGATTAACCCATGAAAGTTCAAGAGAGGGGCTTAAGTCGTGAAAGTCTTAAGCCGTGAAAGGCTTGATGCGTGAAAGTTCAGGAGCGAGGCTTAAGTCATGAAAGTTCAGGTGTGGGGCTTAAGCCGTGAAAGTCTTAACGCGTGGAAGTCTTAAGCCATGACAGTCTTAACGCGTGAAAGGCTTAATGCATGAAAGTTCATGAGCGGGGCTTAAGTCGTGAAAGTTCAAGTGTGGGGCTTAAGTTCCATGAAAGGATTAATGCATGAAAGTTCAGGTGCAGGTCTTTAACCTGTGAAAGTTCAGGTGCTAAATCCATGAACATTCAAAGTTTTATGAATGATGTTTTTGAGTGAAAATCAGTGTGAGTGTGTATTTATAACATGTCATAAACATCAGAGTGCGATTAAATGTAGTGTTAGTGCTACCCAAGGGTTGGTCTGAATTTCGTGAAATAGTAGAGTACTATTTCACGGGTTTAGGAAACCCTTACCCTTGTGAGGCGATTGAGGGTGATGATACACATAGCATGCAAGCAAAATATATACATTATGGCGACTCAAAAATAGAATGATGCTCATATGCAGACTAGTGGAATAATAATGCATTCAATTGTTTTCATGTTAGGGAACAAGAAAAGAAACGAAACAATCCAAGCTAGGGGGCAAGATCCTACCTCGGAGCAAAGATCGCAAACAATGATGAATGGCGGACCTTTGAGTGCAATATTGTTGGCGATGAACACGAATGCAAGCGATAAAGAATCAGAAGCAGTTGAGCATGACGAAGGCAAATGCTTGAAAAAGGAGCTTTTATGTTCTAGCCGTCAGTCTCGATGGGCTAACTTAAATAATGGGCAACCCACGTGTTAGCGCATAGTTGGTCCACGTCTTGTGACTATTTCATGGCATGAAGCGGTAGGACGGTTCACGACATGAACCATTTTGAAATGTTTCATGGTGTGAAGCGCTAAGATTGTTCATGACATGAAACTATCTGATCCTTAATGCGTGCAAGTTTCGATACCTTATGGTTTCCTATATGCTCCAACACCCTAAGCCACAAGTTATGCATTCAGAGAAGGATTGAATACACATAAAACAAACGAACATGTTTCATGGCATTAAAAAAAACTCTTTTACCTCTTAGCCATTTACTGGGGAATGGATATCCTTGTTATCTTTTCTGTTCTATTGCCATAGAAACCAATGTGGTACTTTGGAACTTATGGGAATTTGTTATTTCAACCGCTTCAATTCAGAGTGGGAGCTTCTGATTTTTCCCTCCATCCAATTGAAGAGTGCATCCACTGAATCCTATGCATGTGAGTGCATGTTTTCCTTTCCTTTCTCCACAACTTTATTTAGCATGTCCTCCTTGGTGAATGAAGTTGGCATTGTCGAACAGGATTCTATTGCTAGACCTACTTTTATGCCTTTTTATTACTTGGTTAAAATGGAAATTGGTTCTGTTTGTGTTGATGGTTCTTCCCACTTCTTTTGAAGGTACATGCAGTATTGGATCTTGGGTTGAACTTGGGTACCCATACTGCTTTATTGCCTTGATAATAATTTTATGTAGTTAGTAAATCCTTTCAAACCCATTGCTTTTGTATACTTTGTGAGGATGGCGATTCTAATTGGAATACTGCTTTATGTCCTTTGTTAGCTTTCTTGATCCCATGCCTGTAGTCTAACTTTTTTGCTTTGATCCCCATGAGACCTTGTTTGTATCATAGTTGTCTTGTGCTTGAATTTGAGCTTTGGGAACCCACTGTTGATGGATTGGATACTTTTGTTGTTGTTTCTATGGTTTTCTCATATGAGAGTGAGGTTGTGACGTGGATGCCTTCTCTGGTATGACCGTTGCTTTCTGTGGTGTTGGTGGTTCCATGTCACCTGCCATTTCTTGTTTTCCTTTGTTTAAAGGGCTCCATAATGACACAATAATGGTATCCTTGCCATCATTAGTTGTGCTGCTCTTTCTTCCCATTAGATATGACAATTACTAGCGCAAATCTAGGATCGTCCAAGAATCATCTCTTCTTTCATGGATCCTATAGGCATGACAAACACCTTTCCCACCAAGGCATTATTTCTTATAGAAATATTAACGTTTAAAAATACCACGGCTTTTGTAGTTGATAAATGCACACTTTGGACTTGTGCATTTGTGGCTTTGAGGTGAGGTTTGCCATGTCCATAAGAGATCAAGTTATGACTTGATCTTGTATCAATTAATGTAATGCTCTTGACATGACTCTCTTTCATAGAGACTTTTACACTGAGACATGCCAGCTCAATGTCTAGGTCATCCTCATTAAGAAGTGAGAGTGAAGCCATGTTCACATGCAATATTCTCTCATGGAGTCTCTGTATGGCCTTGGCTTCTTGAGCTCGTTTGATGTTTTCTTTGGCCAGCTCTTTCTTTTGTTTTAGTAAATTTTCATGTGTGAGAATCTCATGGGTCAGTGGTCCGTAATACTTCTTGAGTTTGCTCCCATTGATGTATCCTTCCATTTGTATTCCCTTGATGGTTTCAATATAGAACAACCCTTGAGGGGTGATTTTGAACACTCTAAAAGGTCATAACCCTCTCTATTTAAGTTTCTTCTTCTTGGTGCTTCCGACACCACACATGAGGATGAGGTCCCCTATTTCCAGTTCCTTTTGTTTCAGGTTATGATCAAACCAATGCTTTCTCTGCAATTTCTTGACCATAAGCCCATGTGATGTAATTAGCTGGGTTTCATCGGGTTTTTCTAAATTAATCAATCGCTTGGCCAATGCATTTTCCGTATGCCTCTCAAGTACTGCAATTCGCAGCTTGGAACTAAGTACTCCATAAGCATTACCGCATCAATGCCATAAGCTAGACGGAAGGGAGTATATCCCATCGCCACCTTATACGATGTACCATACGCCCAAAGCGCTACAGTCAACTTATGTTCTCAATCTGTGGGGGCGATTGGATTCTAATGTTTTAGTTAAGATGGCACATTAAATCTTATTTGTGCTCTCTGCTTGACCATTTGCTTGTGGATAATAAGGTGATGAATTTCAATGGACTACAAGGAATCTGGCCAGTAAGTGTTCAATCACCTAATGAAGTGTGAACCCTGGTCACTGAGACTAATTCAAGTGGGAAGACAAATCTAGAAATGATTTGTTCATATAAGAACTTAGCCGTAGTTTGTGCATCAACTTGCTTAGAGGCTCTTGCCTATGCCCACTTTGTGAAATAGTATGTGGCCATGATTACATATCGGGCTTGCACAATGGATGCGCTGTTGGACTAGTGGGTCCAACAAAGTCAATTTCCCACTTCTCAAAGGGTCATCTTACAATCATAGGGGTGAGTGGCATCCTGTCTCTTTATTGTGGAATAACAAATCTTTGACACTCCTCGCATCTTTTCACAAACTCTATGGTGTCCCCGAATAACGTATGTCACCATAGTCCTGCTAAAGTACTTTGCAAGCTATAACTTCTCTAGCGAAGTGTCCTCCAACTATTCTTGAGTGTGCTTCTTCTATCATTGTGACAAATTCATCTTCTCACACACATCTTCTTAGGATGCCATCCTTGCCTAACTTATATAATTCTCCAGCAATCAATTGATAAGGTGCGGACAGCTTAATAAGATGACACATTTGATCCTTGTTCAAGGGTCATTCTTGCGGAAAACCATGAGCTAGATAGTCAGATATTTCCTCACTCCACTTAGGCACCATGTGCAGTTTGAACAAACAAGCATCTAGGAGGTCATGATCAACATCGGTTGTTGCAGGTTCTCCATTCGAAATTCTAGACATGTGGTTGGCCAACACATGTTGTGTCCCTTTTCTTATTGTGACCGTAAAGTTGAATTCCAAGAGTAAAAGTAACCAACGTGTGATTCTCCCCGTGGAGAAAGTTTGTTCACCAAATATAATAGGGCCTGATGGTCCACAAAGAATACAAATTTGTTGGCCAGTAAAATTAATGTCGATATTTCTTTACAACATAAACCATGGTCAACCCTTCACGCTCCGTGTGGTGGTGTAATTTATCTCTGCATCATTTAGTTGACGACTAGCAAAGTAAACTAGGTAATCCAATTTGAATGCCCCAGGCTATGCTAATACACAACCTATTGTGAAGTTCAATGCATCGATGTGCACATGGAATATAAGATCCCAATTGGGTGGTCTCAAGATAGGTGTACTGGCCAATGCTTTCTTCAGCTTATTGTATGCTTCTTGGAATTCCTCAGTCCATTCAAAGACAATGAGTAGTCTATACAATGGTCTGGCAATCTCAGCAAGAATATGATGAAGTGACGATAGTACCCAACGTGGCTCATAAAACTCTGTACACCTTTGTAGTTGGTGGGTGTGGGGGTGATTCTAAGATCAATTTTACCTTGCCCTCATCCGTGGAAATACCATTTTTAGACACAATGTGCCTTAAGATTACACCATGTTTGACCCAGAATTGGCATTTCAAAGGGTTCAAGGATATCTGATATAGTCAACATCGCTCAAACACCTTTTGCAAATAAGCCAAATGTTCAGTCTAGCGTGAGTGTACACGCAGATCATCAATGAATACCTCCAGCCACTTTTGCAAATAGTCCTTGAAGGCTGTGCACATCAACCATTGGAAGGTTGCTGGGGCATTGGTGAGGCCAAAAGGCATAACCTTTTAAGCATATGTTCCATACATCGTATTGAAGGATGTTTTATGTTGGTATTCTAGTGCTATGGAAGGATGTTTTATGTTGGTATTCTAGTGCTATGGACACCTGATTATAGCTTGAAAATCCGACTAAGAATCTCTAAGCTTCTTCATTTGCTACTCGTTTTCCAACACATGTTCGATATATGGCAGTGGGGGTAGTGGTCTTTCCTGGTGGCTGCATTGGCCTTTTTGAGATCAACATAGACTCTCAATTTTCCATTCTTCTTCGGCACAATCATGATTGGTGAGAGCTAGTCTGTGTGCTTGATCTCATAGATGAAATCTGCAGGTGATGCGTTTGTCAATTTCCTCCTTTACAATCGCTACATATTTTGGGTTCATCTTGTATGGCTTCTATCTGGATGGTCTTGATCCTTCCATGATCAGAATTGTGTGTTGTACCACTTCAGGTGGTACACCCTTCATTTCTGTGTATTTCCAGGCAAAGCAATCCTTGAATTCCTTGAGAAGGAGAGCTATGAGTTCTTCTTCCTCAGCTGCAGTTAAGTCCTTAGCAATATAGATAGGTTTGGGTTCCTCCCCTGGCTCTGCAATATCAATTTTCTTAACTTTGGCTAGACCATCGTATGACATGGATAGACCATCTTCCTTTACTCTTTTCGCTGTTAATTGCACCACTTTTTTTTTATCAATTGCGTATGTTTTGAAATGGTCCAGCACTGAGAGTAGGTATGGTTTATCTTCATCCTCTTTTTTTTTTTATTCATTGCCTTCTTAGCCTCACATCATTCAGCTTTTAGCCAGAGCCTTGTTTCGTTTTCAACACCTTGCTTTCGTGAGTTTAGGCGTTTTTGACTCTTGAGGTATAATTTCCTCCTTTCGTTTTCCTTCCAAGGATATCTTACTCAACTCTTCACCCCAATTCTTAGAAAACTCCTCATGCACCTTAGTGGCTTGGAGATATCTCAAAACTGGGCATCCGTGGGTTTACTTTGTAATAGGGCATTTTGTCAAGCGATATACCTTTCTTGTTTTTACCATTTTCTGCGGCGTTGGATGCTAGTGTGGCCTTGAGATCCAGACCCTTCCAGCCACAGCCTGTCATCCCACTGGCCGCATATCACCCATGATCTCACCAACCATACCAGTGGTGTAAGTGTGGGGCCTATCCCCCAGGCGAGTCATCAGTGTCCACCGCCTCACTAGATGAGCTCAATATCTCAACACTCTCTCTCGATCTCAACTCCATCTCATGTACACCAAGCAAAGCCCTGAATCTGTGGAGCTTCTCTGTACCCAATGCTTTGGTGAAGATGTCAGCAACCTGATCCTGTGTGCTGACATAAACAAGGTCAACGTCTCCTGCCTCTCTCTGACAAAATGGTAGTGGACCTCTATATGCTTCGTGGTGTGAGCATGAAAAACCGGGTTCCTGGCCAACTGTATACTGCTAATGTTGTCATAGAAAATGATAACTTGTCTATCCACTGATAGACCCAAATCTGCAAGTAGCTTTCTCAACAACCAAGTTGCCTCACATGCTGCCATAGCAGCACCTCTATACTCGGCCTTTGTACTGGATAGAGCAACCGTAGGCTGCTTCTTGCTGCTCCAAGTCATAGCAGCACTCCCCAAAGAAAACATGAAGCCACTAGTAGATCTTCTATCTAAGATACTACCAGCCTAATCAGCATCTGTGTACCCATGTACATATATCTCTGTCCCAGTTTCATAAGTAGACCTCACATATCTCAGTATGTGTCTCAATGCATCCAAATGCGGCTTCCGAGAAACCTGCATAAACTGACTCACCAACCCAATAGCATAGCTCAAATCTGGCCTGGTAATCGTCATGTACTCAGGCATGTTTACATTCAATGTAAACATTCTGCCCACTCTGTTGCCTTTTGCAACCAACTTGCACTTGTCTTTTAAAGTCTTCAACATAACAGCCATCATGGTTAAACCGAACCTGCAAACCTTGCTCAATCATCTGGCCAACTGAAACCAGATTCTTTGTTATGTTCGGAACATGAAGTACATCTGCAAGGTACTTCACTTTGCCATCCTGCATAGACAATGACACATCTCCAACATGAAGTACATCTGCAAGGTACTTCACTTTGCCATCCTGCATAGACAATGGCACATCTCCAACATGGGCAATTGGATGAGCAGTGTCATCCCCTGTTTCCACAAAACTTGGTCTTTCAAGGTTTTTCATCTCCTTGAACCACTCCCCATGACTTGTCATGTGGTTCGAAGCACCTGAATCAACGTACCATACATCATCTTTATGTGCTGCTTCAACATTTTCAGACATGGCATTAACGACATGCTGCATAACAAACAACCTTTCATTATCCTCATTGTTTCTGTTCGAGGATGCATAGTTGTTTTGCTGCAATTTCCCATTTTGCATGTCAGCCTGCTTCCTATAACAATCTGCCTACACATGTCCAGGCTTACCACAATAAAAGCATCCACGTGTATCATTATACTGCCTTTGCCAATTCCCACAATCTCTTTGACTCCTCTTGCCTCTGAATTGGCCTCTTTCACCTGCGTGTTGTTGTTGTTGTTGTGAATTCTGGGACTGTTATTGTTGCTGCTGCTGCTGGCCATAATTCTGCTTACCTGTTCGGCCACCTCCTTGGCCGCATCCACGGCCTCCTCTACCTCGTCCTCTTCCTAAACTTGTGTAGAAGGCCTGTTGCTATGAACTATTTTTGTTTTGTGAAGACTGTTGGTCTTCACCCAAGCTCTTCTCTTCTATAATCAACATAGACACCAAATCTGTGAAATTGGGAATGTTTTCTTGAGTCTGAATAGACATCTTGAACGCCTTGTATTGTGGCCCAAGACCACGTAGACAAACTTCCACCTTATCATCATCATCTACTGAAACACCAATAGATGCAAGGGATTCCACAATACCCTTTATCTTCAATGCATAGTCATTCACAGACATACTCTTTTTCTCCACAGTATGAAGTTCATTCTTCAACTGTATCTTTCGTGCCTTGGTATTCCTTTCATAGAGTTTTACCAAGGTGTCCCACGCCTCCTTGGGAGACTTGGCATCCTGTATGTGCCCAATCACGGTGTCCTGTATACTGATAGAGAGCCAATACATAACTTTTCTGGCTCCTTGGTTCCAATCCTTGAACTCTTTCACATCTGCAGTAGTCGGATTGATCTCCGGTATCTCCGGTGCCTCTTCATGCTCACCTTCTATATAGTCTCGGTAACCCTTTCCCATCAGGAAATTTGTCAACCTGAACCTCCAAGCATGGAAGTTGTTCTTATCAAGCTTCTCAGCAACAATCTGGTTTATGCCATCATTTGACATCTTGCCACAGACACACAAATTTATCAGAAACAACACTCTGGTTTATCCTGCACAAACTGCTGTATTTTCTATAGCGGTACTATAGTACACTCAAATGTCACAACCAGTGACCTCAATGTGCATACATACACCCAATGGAAACTATTGACCTCCTTGCAGCACACACAATGTCTGCACAACCAATCTGTCTTCCTACAGTTCTTAAAACAGAGTTATGCAAAGAATCGATGACTTACCCGCAGTGCTCGAAATCGCCTGCTTTCTGAAAAACGGAGGTCGTACCACGCCCGAAACACATTTTCAATCCAAAAAATTTATCTGATAGGACGGTGTAGTTTCCCTATAGATTTACTCCCGCAAAGAAAGCTCCTCAATCAGAGATCGTTGCCGGTGCTTCCTGTAGAGCTCCCGACAAGGGTGTAGTCTTGCCAACACAAATAGGGAAGAGTAGTTAAAGCTCTTACCCTCGTACCGCTTCCTATGCTTCTCTTGCTTGCAGCTCAACCCTTAGAATGAACCAGGCTCTGATACCATGAAAAGATGCAGGGGAGAAGAGAGCTTAAGCTCTTGCAAGCACACACACACTCACAAAACCCTAAAAGAGAACACACAAGGTGAGAGGCTGAAAATCTTCTTCTTCTTCACTCAACACACAACACACCATATACAAAGATAAGAGTACACACATATGAAAAGGTACTCAACCAAATACATACTAGGGTTCTCTATAGTGTGAACCCAACTAAATGAGCTGGTGCTATAACTATGCCAGTCTCTGAAAATCTTCTTCTTCTTCACTCAACACACAACACACCATATACAAAGATAAGAGTACACACATATGAAAAGGTACTCAACCAAATACAATGGTGGGTAGTAGGTAGTCTGAGAAGGTTCAATAGCAAGTGCTTGTTGAAAAGCTCATTTCATGTTCAAGAAAACGAGCAAGTAACGCACCAATTGAAAGAGAAAGAGTGCAACAAATAGCTAAGAACAGATGAAGCTAGTAGCCCAAGAAATATGTGAAATCGGCTGCTATCTACACCTGTTGTTGCAGATCTAGTTGTTAGGCTTTCTTTTTCATATGTGGGTGATGGCTTTCACTTCAGGGTTCATTCCCAAAGTCCACATGTTAGCTAGGTCCACAAAGAAACAAAAATGTAGGCCACAGTCAAACAACAGTAGGAGGAGCATCTCGATTCTCCTCTAAGAAACTGATAAATAAGCTACGACAGCTAAAGGGAGAGAAAAAAAAAAGCATTGTGCTGTGTGTACAATGGTGGAAGAGAGGTTTGCAGAAGTGGGTGGATAAGGGCCACCCACTACACCTTATCCACCCACTACACCTCATAAAGAGAGAGCCAGCGGGGCAGACAGCAACAGAGTACAACATTTTTTTTGCCTCCAGAACTTTAAATACCTTATTGATTACAAGGGTGCATTCACACACAACCAAATTTCTAGAGTTTTTAAAGAAGATGTTCCCACACAGATTGAGGGTCCCCTGCTTGGCTGTGGGCCAAAATGGATTGTAAATTTAATTTTTTCACCCATACATCACGCCGTAGTAGCAAACAAATATCGTCTTTACTAAAAGTTGTGGACAATTTCTCACATTGGGTCTGCTGCCCAGCTTCAGTCGAAATGCTTTATAAAATTTGTATTCACCCACAGTATGATGGTAACCGTACCAGAGCTCACCGAGAAGCTCAAAACGAGTACATATATACATGTGTATGTCTCGATGGATTTTGAAATGGACATGCAAGCAGTAAGATGGCTTCACATGGGTGCCCTACCTGAGATCATGGATCTCAAAATGGATTGTTGATGTGGTGTGTTGGTGTGCACAAGATGGGGTGCACATGGGGTGGTTCCACCCAAGAAATTTGGTGTTCAAAATGGACTTCGTGTCTAGGTTGGCTAGACATGCACACATATATTTTTACATGTGCTGGCATGGCATAGGAGTGACTAGCCCCATTTGAGATGACACTCCAATTTGCATTGAGGGGGAGTATTGAGATTGGCAAAGCCAAATTGTTGGGGGTGAGAGGTGAGTTGGTCAAATTGGTTGGAGAGATTATATGCACACACCCAAGTTTACATTGAAGAGGGGTGTTGAAATGTGTAATGTAAAATGAATGGGATATTTGGTTGAGTGTGTGAATGCACCCTAGAGGTGCAAGATATTGTGGAAAGATAAGAATGCCACATAAGATAGTGTGAATGGTGAGAGAGCCACATAAAAGAATGTAGAAAAGGAGTTGCCACATGGCATGATGATGTGTAAAGGAGATTGGGTCAATGGCTATCTATATTAGAAGCCTTTCTTTGTATGGAGACAACATATGCAATAGAGTATTATTGAGTGTGCTACTCTGTCTCTCTCATGGATTTCTTGGTGTGGTTTAACCCACCATAGTTTATGCTTAATCCATGTTACTAATCACCATGATCAATCCCAGATTAGTTTTTTTAACAAAATACCTACCTCAAGACTTATGCATTACATACCTCTAGATTCGTGTAGGTTGACTCACACCTATAGACTCACTTGCTCGTGTGTTTAGTCTCATGTGTGTAGGCTTACATCTTTTTTTACGGGATTATGGGCTCATGTCTCCCAACCCAAGATCTAGTTTATCGTGGTTTTTAGAGTTTTTTAAGGTCTTTAAGACCTAATGGGGGCTGATTAAGGTTCCTAATCCTAGTTAATAGTGATGGTTATGCAAGTAAAGTGTTATTATTATTATTTTTGTTGACTTTGCATCCTTTTAACCTACCAATTCAAACAATGCATGCAAATTTATGAAATACATGAGAAAAAAAAAACTAACCCACTCTAATCAAAACCTCATGGGAGCTCAATGTTTATGTTTTTAGAGTGGATTCACAATTGCTTAGCTATTCATGTAATGAATAGCTAAGCCTTGTGGGCTCCAAAATCATGAAAATCTAGAGTTTTACCATTCCAAGATATAAAACTAGAAGGCTCTAATGTAAATAAGCTTCAAAAAAAAATTAAAAATAATAGACTAACACACTCAAAGCTCCAAAATTGTATGTTTTTGGAGTGTGACCTCCTAATCAACAGTGAGAAAAATATTAGGTGATCCCAATAGCTTAGAATAGACAGATCGACCAAGCTAATCCCTACGCTAGTCCCCATTGATGGACCCAAATATATTCAAGTCAAGAGTTTTCCCTTGTTATAAAGGTAAGCTAGTTGAATTTGCTAGCAATTTTTGATAGTCCAATTGTATGTAAAGCTTGCATGATGGGTAAGTAGCACCAAAAACCCTTTCCACAAGAGGCCAGTTTTAGGGCCAAGGCTCCTCTTCTACTTGTACATGTTGATCTCTATGGAAAGATAAGTATAGTTATACTTGGAGGTTCTTCCTATTTTTTTCACATTGATTACAATAGGAAGATTTGGGTGTTTTTTTTCACATTGATTATAATAGGAAGATTTGGGTGTATTTTCTTAAGGAAAAGTCTCAGCTTTGAAAATTTTAAGGAATGGCTTTGAAAAATGAGACAATCCATGGAAAACATGACTTGGAGTAGGAGGTGCCTTCTTTTGAGCTTATGATCCATTCGACGTACTTGAGGGATATAATTGCATGTCATTGCCTTGAGTGATTGGGCCCTTTATAAGCCCAAGATACATGAGAACAATGTATTCTTATGGTAATTTCAATGGAAAAGACATGAAATTCATGAGTTTTGGAGTAGATTGCAGGTGATTGGGTGAGGGATATGCTTCTATACCATTGCCTTGAGTGACTAAGCCCTTTTGAAGCCCAAAATACATGAGAACAATGTATTCATATGGTGATTTCAATGGAAAAGTGAAGGATTTCAATGGACAAGACATAGAAAAGTGAAACATTTACATCAAGATTCACGTGTCAATGTTAAGAACTATGAAGAATATGGTGAAATATTTTATGTTTATTGATTCTTTATTATGATAATAATGAGTTCAAACCTTGTTCAAACACAAATAAATTCCATATCTTATGAAAATTCTCATTATTTAGTACGAGTAGACAATGAATAAGATGGCTATGTTAGTAATCATGTATGTTGATTTGTTATTATGAGAATGATGAGTTCAAACAAAAATAAATTGCATACCTTACAAAAAGTCATTATTTGAGATACTATGTCATTGTTGTTAATAATTGTGGTTCTTTATTTGATTGTATCTATTATTAAAATATTGTCTTGATTGGTTGTTGATCAAACACAAATAAAATGCATGTCTTACGATAACTCATTGTTTAGTAAGGGTAAATAATGAATAAGATGGCTATGTTCTTGTTGTTAAATGTGGTTTATTATTTGATTCTATCTATCTTTAAAATATTCACTTGATTGATTTTTAATCATAAGATATATATTCTTGCAAGAAATTTCCCTAATTAATGTTGCTTCACAAGAGTACCAACCATAGAGAGTGGATTTGAACAAAATCTCACTCTAGTAGACACTAGAGCTATTTATCTCCTCATGTCTCATAAAACTTTGTGCTCACTAATTAGATGTTTCTCGTAAGAGTAAGAGCCACAGAGACTTGACCTAAGTAAAAGTTCATTGTATTAAACACTCGAGCTAGTTATCACCTCATGTATCATAAAACTTGGTGCTCACTAGGAAGGCTAACCAGTAGGCATAGATCAAAACCCTAATCAAATGTTGCTTGTAAGAGCAACCACAGTGTTCCAACCACAAATATTGGATTTGAACAAAATCTCACTCTCATACACAAGCTAGCATAACTTCATGTCTCGTAAAACTTGGTGCTCACTAGGAAGTCCAACACTAACTCCTAATCATGTAAGAAACAAAACATTTTAAGTTGCATAATGTGGAGAATTTTGTATTTTATTCCACATTGGAAATAATCCCTTAAAAGTTTTATATAATGCTTGCATGAACCATGCACAAAGAAGTCCTCCTAGTGGATGGGGCATAACAACCTTGATGTAACTTGTCTCCAATTAGGTAACCATGCGCATGATGGATGAGGAGCCCTAAAACCTAAATACCCAATGGAACTATGGTAAAAGTCCTAGCTAGTGGAATCCTGAAGTAACCCTTATTATTGTCGACCATGCCACTAAAAAAGAGGCCTATGCTTCAATTAAAGGCTGAGGTAGGCTTAGATAAGTCATCCTATTCGTTCAAAAGCCTCTCTAAAATAGGAGGCAACCTCATCTTTTGCTACCCCCCAAAATGCGTAATTACCCTCACCAAATACTAACACTACTAGCACTAACCCTCACACTAATGTAACTACTAACACATCAACAGAAGCTCCTCTTGATCAAGACACCAAAAGACCTCAGACCATCAGGGCTCACCATCATCAAGAAGGTTATTAGTGGTAGGTGACTAAGTGTGTACTCCAAGAACAAGGGTACTATGAATGTAATGGGAATATATGGATCCTTAAGAAAGGTCCACAAAAGCTAGACCTTTCTTATGGTACCATGAATGTAATGGGAATATATGGATCCCTAAGAAAGGCCCATAGAAGCTATAACCTAATCTAAGAAGAAGAAAAGTACTACCAATATAAGAACCTAAAGTCTCAACCTTAAATAGTAAAGGATTGTAACAATCATATGGGTTCTATGATGGCAATGCATAGATATGGATCCCCAAGATACAAGCAGAAGAAAAGTACTACCGGTATAAGAACCTAAAGTCTCAACCTCAAATAGTAAAGGATTGCAACAATCATATGGGTTTTATGATGGCAATGCATAGATATGGATCCCCAAGATACAAGCAGCATGGCCCCCTTGTCCCTAGAACAAAAGGCAAAATCTGTGCCAAGAGGTGGTGGATTCTTCCTAAGGCTTTGCTTAGTGCTCAAGGGTATTTTGAGGGAAGCACCCAAGTTTTGTTTCCCAAGTTCACTGCTTCAAGGCCACAACCCACTCCACATATAAAGAAAAAGGAAACCAAGTAGCATTGGAGGCAAAAAGCCCCAATGAAATATGGGCACCACTTGTATCCTTATCCCCAAAGGAAAGGAAAAGAGTGAAGAAACCCACTACCAAGGGGCGTTGCAAATTGGCACTAGAGAGGAAGACACACCCAGTTCCACTACACTATAGGAGGAAAACAAGAGGTTACTAGAATCTAAACCAATTATGAAAGTGCCTTCTTTAGCCAACTCTAGAGAAGAAAATCGTAGGAAGAAACCCTTGCCTCATCACCAACAACCGAATAGAGTGAAGGGCCCAATGTCATGCCTCTCTCACCCATGTATTCTCAAGCCTTGGAAATTGGACAAGGTGTAAGCATAAAACCCTTATCCAATAGAGATTTATACCTTGAATTATAATGAGCTTAAACCTCCATGAGGAAAAGGAACTAGGGTAAATGTCCAAGAAAGCAGGAAAGAGTCAAAGTAACCAGAAGTGTTGGAGAAATTAAGGAAAGCAAGGAGAGAAGAAAGAAAAAATGATACTTGAGAAGAAGTATCCTTGCAAAAAGGGATATGATGATACTAGGAAACTGCACTCACTATAAATGGAGTACACACCTGTCTACTCATCATAGAGAGTAGCCATCTAAAAATGGAAAGTCTGCCATGAATCAACCACCATGAAAGCTTGGGCCATAAGCTCCAACAGAGGTAACAATGCATAATACATCAAAAGGTCATGATCCAGCAATACATAAGACATGTGCCTTTTAAAGTCCTAAGGCCCATGTGCCCACATGTGTAAATATCCCTAGGCCCCATGCACCTAGGCACATGCCCCATGTGCATGTGAATCCTAAAACTAATTCATTAGAAACCATTCCCTTCTATAATGATTTTGTCCTCAAAATTGAATGGTGATTGTGTAACACAAACAACATATACAAAAGAGGCTATGTATAAAATCCAAAATCCAACAAATGGGCCATATATAATCACATATATCAATCCATATAATTTGGATAGCCTCGAGGATCAAATGAAAAGGATAGACGTGTATTGTTGGAGATGAGGCTCACCATGCAACCACCTGGATCATCAAAGGGAAATCCAAGCCATGAAAACTCCAATGTAATGGCTCTCTAACCACTTGGGTGGTCGAATGCAAAATGTAGGAAACTAATGTCAATGATGAGATTAACCATGTATCCTCCATGATCGAATGGATAATCATAGTATATGTCATGGATAATCATAGTATATGTCATGGATAATCATAGTATATATCATGGATCCTTGAAACCAATGTGTAATAGCCCTCATAAATGGTGGAAGTAAGTAAGATCCCACATAAAACAATATCTCTCCAATCAAAGGGAAATCTCACAAGCTCAACCTTGCAACTATACTTTGAATCCAACATCCAAGGTATCAACCAAATAAACCTATAACTCATGGCCACTATTGTGGTCGCAATGTACATACCACTATCTTGACATATAAACACCAAGATCATGGTATATAAAACCACGATAGTGGTGTGCAATTACCATGATCTTGGTCTTCCATTCTGAAGGGGGGGTGGGAAAACAAAAGTAGAGACATACAGCTCATGTTATCCCACTTTTCTTGATAGAAAACATCACTTTATTGATCCATTGGAGATAAGGGGGAGAAAAAAAATCAGAGACATGCAACCCATGTTATCCCACTCTTCCTGATAGCAAACATCGCTTTATTGATCCATTGGACAAGAAAAACTAGAGACATATAGCCCATGTTATCCCACTCTACTTGATAGCAAACATCACTTTATTGATCCATGGAGATAAGGGGGAGAAGATGAACTAGATCATGATGGAGTGATTCATCCAAATACATAAAATTGAAACAAGATAAGATAAACGTGTATAATCTTGATATATCATCATAGTGAGTTATCCATATATGTAAAAATTAAAACTAAATTAGAAAAACACAAAGAATCTCGATATATCATCAAAGTGACTAATCTACACATAAAAAATTGAAACAAACACAGAGAATCTCAATATGTATTATATGATAAAAGAGTATGACTTAGAGTACAACTTCTGCTCTCCTAACCCAACAACTCTGGGTTTAGCAAGAAAGTACATCAAAAATCAAAAAACAAAAAGCAACCCGGATTGTTTGAGTTTACTCACTATCACTATCTAAAGCCACATCAAAAATGGGCCACGGGCATGGGCTCTAGCTTGGGCCATGGCATGTGCATGGGCATGGGCCTGTGACTATAGCCTAGGACAAACCAATCTCATATGTAGAGCGTCAAACACGTGTAATCTCTCCTCGGTAGCCCTGAACTCTACATCCTTGGTGGTGTAGTCGACATGTGTGGTCTCTCGTGGTCAACCTCCTCTCAAAGCGCTGCCTCCACAAAGAAAAGTTTGCCAGGACGCATGCCTCCAATTCTGCTCGTGTCTCCAATTCTGCTCGTGTCTGTGCTCTACGGTAACTATTTTTAGTACCATTGGACCCAACACCGCGACCTGCTCATAGGTCGTATGCCTGCTCTCTCTCTCTGGACTTATGCCAGCTCATGTCATTGTTCCACTCCATCTCATGAGCTCCTTAAAGCTCTCAAGGAGAGTGTCGGTTTCGACCTCTATAGAGTGAGTCTCTCCAGGTCAGCATAGCTCGTGGTAGAGCGAGTGATTTGTTGTGTGCTATGTGGTGCTCAGATCTGTAAGGCACGCATCTAGATAGATGACGCCCATGCCTAATACCCCAAGCTATGCCAGCATTGACCACATGTAGATGATTTCATGCTCAGGAATGGTGAGGACTTCTTTTTGACATTTTGTTTGGATTCCAAAATCTTTTCTCTTTGGCATGGCTTCATCTATATCTATCCTTGATCATCCACCATGTGTCTCTACTAGGTTCTCCTTCCATCTTCTTCCACCTATGACGACGGCGGTAACTGTATATGCGGTCATCTAGGTGACAAGTCAAATCTCAAGTAAATCTTGCAACTGTGGGTTTTCCATCTTGGTGGATACTGCCACATTCTCCCCCATAGATTACCCACCCCTACCATTAGCATTAATTCTTCATATTTTCTCGGTGCTCTAATTAGGCACGGGACATAAGGTAGGCTATGCAAGGGGAAGAGTGGTATTGTAGGCCTCTAGAAAAAGCCTTGTTGTTAGGTTGAATGGAGTTATTTGCATGAGCAGTGCCAAAAGTTTTATGGTTCATTCATAGCCTTACTAGAAACCTACCATTCTAGCAATTGTGGAATAAACATAATAACCATCATAGGGGACTTACCTTACTTCCCTGCTTAGAATTATAGCCTCCAAGCTCCACCAGTAGTTGTTAGCTCCAAGATCTTGTGCTTTCTTCCTTGCTGTCACCCACCAAGAAGGTACTCCACCCTGTAAGGACTCACTCCTATGACTCTCACTCATTCTCAACTTAATGAGTAAGAGGCACATGTACCAAGAATCACACACACTTCTCTCAACTCTCTCTTTCTCTTACACAAGATAAGAGCAAGTAGTAGACAAGAAAAACTTAATTGGCACAAAGGAGGATTTTATTTTTTTCATGATGATGAGAAATTTACTTATATACTACTGGCCCTGATTCACACTTGGGTGTCCAAACTTAACCTTGATCTACTAAGCTTGACCATTTTGTAGTCTTTCTCATAATATATATAACTTTTTGAGTGTCATTTACATAACACTTATTTGTTTCTATGTGTAGTAGGGAGTGCCTTTATTAAGCCTAAAATGAGGTTAACATCTCCCCCAACTTGATGTATGTACTATCCTCAAAACATTTAAGGCCTAAAAGATTGATCTTCCAGCTTAAATATGTAATGATTTTTCCTTGATTGCAACTTGTGGTCTAAAATATAGCAGCGATGTCCAAAAAAATGTATCTATCATGTCTTCAAAGGTGACATATATGTGTCCTGACAAATAATGGAGATGATGATAGTAATACAAAATTCCCTACTCTTTAGGTCCCATGTTCATGTCAAAACAAAGTATCTCTTTATCAAAATTGTATATTGCCTCTTACTTTTAGTCTACAAGACCACTATGAGAGCTTTAAGAAATGGCACGTGGCAATGGTGGACAAATCTAAGATTTGTCTTCATGCTCTGATCCATAACAACAGCCCTTTTCTCTGGCTCTATGTGCTATCAAAAGTGGCAAGCTCAAAGAGGGGGATGTTATAACAGACACGAGAATCCCTACTACACAAAGGTAACTACTGGGGTGAACTGCCTCTTGATTGGCGTGCACAACGAGTCCACCCATGCTACATCAAAATCAACCACATGTAGATGCTTCCGTGCTAAAGAATGGTGAGGTTTTTGCCATTCTGGTTGGATTTTAAAATCTTCTATCTTTGGTGTGGCTTCATCTATATCTATCCTTAAGTATCCACCAATGCATATCTTTGATGGGTGCTCCTTATTCCCCCTACTTCGGTAATTGTATGTGATCATATAGGTGACAAAGTGGATCTTGAGTAAATCTTGCAATTTTTTGGGCTCACCAACTTGGTAGATACTACCACATTCTCCCATAGAGTACCCTTCCCTACCATTGGCATTAATTCTTTCCATTCTAGCATCAGTGCTTTGATTGGATTGGGGGCATATGGTAGACTACAGAGAGTAGTACTATAGGCCTCAGGAAATTGCCTTGTTGTTAGTTAGGTTGAATGGAGTTACTTACATAAGCACCTTGAAGAATAGTTTTAGCCTAAGCATTAGGTTGTCAATTTTGATTAAGTCCCCATAATCTATATTGTGGACAATTTCCCCAAAATATCTTCATCATGTAACTTCTTTAGCCTTATGGTGCTAGCCTTTGTCTGTGGAGTGTCTGGCTGTGGTTGAGGATATAGCTGGTCATCAACATGTGAGTCTAGCACCAGACTTTTCAGCTTCTTTATCGTCTTGCACCTTTGTATGAACTCCCATCTTTGTATCTGTCACTTAAACAATGTTCCGATGTTACATATAACTAGGAAAACTTGGTTTGGTTTGGTGTGGAGATAATAATTATATAGTCTTGAAGCTATATGGGGCAAGTATCTATAGGGTGAGGTCCTTCAATTAGAACCTTCTTTGCACTTTTCTTAGCCTTAGTTTTTCTTTGTTGATAGTCCTCTCATGCTTTCTGGATGGGCTAACCTTGTCTGTATTATTGTGGTGTAGGCTTTATCTTTCTATGGTAGGGGCATGGCCTTTGTTGTTGGTAGAGCTTGGATTTCTTCTTCACGTGATACTATGTCCTTCATCTTCTTCTCCTCTTCTATCAGTACCTGTACTTCCATAAACGAATCATGGGAACAAGTGGGGGCTCTGATGGCTCCTCTTATTTCTCAACGAGAGTTTCTTGGACAGACAATATTGGAAATGAATCATGGGGTGGGGGAGGTACCTATTCCTCTTCTAATAATTGGTGGGGCTCTGATGGCTCCTCTTATTTCTCAATGGGAGTTTCTTAGACAGACACTGTTGGAAATGGTTCCAAGTGTTGCACACTTTGTGAAATGGTTCTAGATGTTGCACACTTTGTGAAATGGTTCTAGATGTTGCACACTTTGCGAAATGGTTCTAGATGTTTCACACTTTTCGAACGTCTGATAGATGATGTGGGTTATGACTCAATGAAAGAGAAAAACTCTATTTCTATTGTAAATTTTGGTGCAAGAACCATGTTTGGAGATGAAGGCTCTATTGGTTCTTCCCTGATATCCTCTTGGCTAGGTTGAGTTTCTTTTGGGCTTGGCTTAACTAGGGTCTTCTTTATCCTAGCCCCCTGCTTATTTTCTACATCCATACTTACAAAAACTTCCTTGGTATTGGCAATGAGTAAGTTTGCCTCCTCTAGATTTTCTACATCCATACTTACAAAAACTTCCTTGGTATTGGCAATGAGTAAGTTTGCCTCCTCTAGATTTTCTAGAAGATCCTCTTATATGATTTCTATGGGGAGTGGCATGCCTCTCATAAAGAGAATGTGGGGGAGAGAGAAAGGTTGAGTTCCTTGCAAGCAAACACACACACACAAGAGAGTGCAAGGCACAGGAGAGAGATGGATGGCTGAATTTTCTTCTATCTTCTTCTCTTCTCTACAACCATATAACTAAAAGATAGGGGTACATACATAAAGGGAAAGTACTCTCCTACAACAACATACAAAATGGTTGGTCTATAGTAGTGTGAACCCGACTATATGAGCTGGTGCTATAACTATGCTATAATTGTAGTACTCCAAAAGTGGCTGTCACCTTGCCTATCATCCACTGGCAACGTATTAACCATAATCTCACCAACTATGCAAGTGGCATAAGTGCAAAAGCTGTCACCCAGGCATGTCCGTTGTAGCACTAGTTGAGCTTAATATCTCAACAATCCCCCTCGAGCTCAATTCTACACATTGTACTCCAAGTAAGCTCCTAAACCTATGGAGCTTCTTTCTTCCCAATGCCTTCATGAAGATGTCAGCCATCTGATCCTCTGTGCTGACATATATGAGATCCACATCACTTGCTAGAACCTTCTCCCTCACAAGTGATAATGCACCTCAATGTGCTCTGTTATAGCACAATATACTAGGTTACTAGCCAACTGTATGCTACTCATATTGTCACAATAAATGACAAATCCCCTATCCACGGGCTCACCCATATCACCAAGTAGCTTCTGAAACCAAGATACCTCACAAACTACCATAGAAGCACCCATGTACTCTACCAGGCAATTGTTGGCTGCTTCTAACTACTCCAACTCACAACAGTACTCCCAAATGAGAACATAAAACCACTGGTAGATCTCTTTTCTATAACACTACCACCCCAATCAGCATTTGTGTACCCATGTAGTTGTATCTCTATACCAACCTGATAGAAAAGTCCGTAATCAACTGTGGACTTTATGTACTTGAGAATCCATCTAGCCACATCCAAGTGTGGCATCCTAGGGCTTGCATAAACTAACTCATAAGTACAACAACATAACTCAAGTCTGGCCTAGTAATGGTCATGTAGATCAAGCTACCCACTATGCGCATGTATGTAGTGGGGTCCTCCAAAAGCTCACCTGTATCTTACAGAAAACTTTGTGTTCTGCTCCAATGGCACTAAAATAGGCTTACAACCTATCATACCATACATGTCCAAGCCATATTGCCTCTACAATAACAAAATTCCATGAGGTGATCTCACCACCTCTATGCCCAAAAAATATCGTAGCTCACCTAAATCCTTCATCTCAAACTTTTGCTTTAAGAGCCTCCTGACATCCTGTATGTCAACATCACTATCACCATTGATAATCAAGTCATCCACATAGATGACTAATATCATGATCCCTCTATTTTTTTTCACATAAAGTGAAAAATCTGCATTGGATATCTGAAATCCAATGGTAACTGCAAAATATGAGTGTGCATCACTCTCATAACCTGGTAGATGCATCATGTAAACTTCTTCTTGCAAATCACCATGCAAGAAGGTATTCTTTGCATCCATCTGAAGTAAAGGCCAACCCTTTGCTATACAGCCATAGCAATGATAGCTCTCATGGTTGCCATTCTTGAACCGGGCTGAATGTCTCTTCATAGTCAATGCCATAAGTCTATGCATAGCCTTTGGTCACCAATCTTGCCTTATACCTACACACTGAACCACCAGCATCATGCTTGACTTATACACCCACTTACATCCAATTACCTTTTTTTCTTAGGAAAAGACACTACCTCCCATGTTGCATTTGAATCCAATGCTGCCATCTCCTCATTCATGGCATGTTCCCATTCCTTATTTCCAAGTGCCTGATCAAAATAAGTGGGCTCCAATTATTGTATTGCTTTAACCATGTAAGCATAATGATGGGTTGTATATCCATCATATCTCAACTTGTCAACAGGGTACCTAACGCTCGTAGACCTGCGTACACCTGGATCACTGCAGCTGCCAAGTGTCCTCAAAACAGCCCTTGAGGAGTAACCAAGCTCCTCATCAAGGCTCTACTTAGAGTCACTAAATTTAAAAAATATTCCCCCCTAAAAAGGGAAATTTGTATTTCTCACTAGACAAGAAAAAAACCAAAAATTTCGGATGTGAAAGAAAATTTCGATAAAAATTTCGGTCGTGAAAGAAATTCTGACTATAAAAGAAATTCTGCCAAAAAAAATCCGGCATGAAAGAAATTCTGGTTTTAAAAAAAATTCCGACCGTGAAAGAAATTTCGGCGAAAAAATTTCCGGCCGTAAAAGAAATTCCAGCGAAAAATTCCAGCCATGAGAAAATTCTGGCAAAAATTTTCGACCGTGAAAGAAATTCTGACGAAAAAAAATCCAGCTATGAGAAAATTTTGGCGAAAAAATCCGTTCGAAATAAAATCCGACCGAAATAAAATTTCAACGAAAAAATTTCGACTATGAAAAATCAGGTGTTTAATATATATATATATATATATATATATATATATATATATATATCGAATTTTTCGTGAAGTCCGGTTCACAGCGTGAATTTGAAGTCACTACGTGAAACTTTGGAGGCCCGTATCTCCTAAACCGTATATCCGATGAAGGAGCTCTAGGGCTGATTGAAAAGCTAACAACAAGCTCTTTGACTTTGGACTTGGCCGTTCGAAGTCAAAATCGACCATTTTGGCCTCTGACCAACAGCCTCAAAATTTGACCCGAAAATCGAGGTAAAAAACAGTCCAAAAACCACAAAATCACAAAAAATATAGCGTAAAAACGAGCCATATTCGGGCTACTTTTTGAGGGTCTAAACGACGAGCCATATTCGGGCTACTTTTTGAGGGTCTAAACGACAAAATCAGGACGACTCAGGGAAACAAAGTTGTAGTACTTCAAAAATATTACAACTCCCTCATACAGAGTTTTTCAAAGTTCCTTTTGAAACATCCTAAAAAACGTGCTGTGAAACAAGGAAAAAATTCTCGAATTTTTTTCCCGTCTTGAGATAGTGATGGAAAATAGGTTTTAGGACCTTTTCTTCCATCTGGGAAGCTCCTAGCATATGCTTTTTTCAAAAAAATATCTCTAAGAAGTCGTTCACGTGCGTATAGCGCCTAAGCTAATTAGGGCAAACGGACACCCAACGAAGGGACGCTAAGCCATTTGAGGCTGTAACAGGCTGTGGAAGAATACAAAAAGAAAAAAAACTGTGATTGCTCATTAAGGAGCATTTAGGCACTCCGACATGGCCACGATAGAGGGAGTGCCAGGGATCACACAAGGACTAAATACAATGGCTGATATCTTCGAGCCATTGAGATATATGCCGCAAATTAACCTCCAAATACAGTTGGCCATGCCTATAACAAGCATGTCATTAGGATTTACATCCTCTATCCCTTCGATCCCACCGGGCTTTGGTCCCTTATCTAACATTCCCGTAAATCCTACAAGTACCAACCCTTTCCAAGACGCCCACACCCTAGACATAGTGACTAGTCTAGGGAGGGGGATGGCCCAAGGACTCAGCGAGTCTCTTCCAACAAGAGCACTCACATACGGCCTCAGTGATTCATACAGAAATACGACCGTTCAAATTTCCAAAATTATGGGCAAATATGACAGAACAACAGACCCTGTTCAATTCATTCAAATGTTTGAACCGAGATTAAGTCATCATTGAAACAAGGGAAAACCTCGTGGAAGACTTCAATATGTGGATAGCCCAAGCCGCCTGATTGAAGCTGTCGCAGTAATTAGCACAGACCCAGATGGAATCACTTCAAACTCTACGAGATTCAGTGAGCCAAGGCCGAAGGCTTTGACTGAAAACGCGTTTTTTTCTTTTCAAGCCTCCGACCCACGTTTGACTGGGAGAGCACACGCATTGGCGCGCACAGGTGGGCATTTTAGAGAAAAAGCTTCACGTTTTCGAAAAGCATTTCTTTCTTTTTGGCAGAGTGTCAAAACCGTCAAGATGATCAAGCAGCATCGATGCTTGATCGACAGAGAGAAGCAAGTGCACAACGTGGGGGGCCTGCAGAGGATCAAGCGCTTCTTGAAAGTCCCCTTCACCCAGGATCCACCCGCGATATAGGCAACTTGGGTTGAAGAGCTGTGTGATGGGCAACCATCTTGCACAATTCGAAGAGCACTTGATTTAGTCTATGCTGGTGAATGGAAGCCCTTCACACGGCTTTTCTCACAGCCAGACGGAGAGTAACTCTTGAACCCATCTACTGTTATGGAAAATTTTTGTATTAGGATGTAGATTCTAGATATCTTTTCCGTTCAAATTTTCCCAGGATTTTGTCCAGAGAAAAAAAAAACTAAAGGAAGAAGAGAGAAAGCTAGGGAAAGAAAGAGGAAAACTAGAGGAAGAAATCATAAAGTTGACCTTTGTCTCAGTAGATGTATCATTCATCATTTCCCTAAAAGGACATTCATTCATGTATTCTTCTTTCTAGTTTAATGATGCCCACCATCATTCATGTATTCTTCTTTCCAGTTTAATGATGCCCACCATATGTTTTCAGTTGAATTTTTTTTGTAAAAAGATGAAAATCTTTTAATTTCCTCTCAAAGGAAGGTATGATCAAGAGATGTGGAAACAAAGCAAAAAGGGAAAGAAAAGTGGTAGTCCATCGACGTGTGGACACATTCAATCTGCAGGATGTAGAAATCCTTTTCGGTGGATTTGATGGAGGAGTCATGACAAAAACCTACACAAAGAAGCAATTGGTTCACCTAGCACAACCTCTAATCCACAAGGGTCATGGTGGTCACATTCAAAAAAAGCCTCATCATTGACAACACCCTCAATCATTCTAGGCACAAATCCAGCATCCAAGGGATTGGATGTGAGCTGGGAAGGGGGTGATGTTTCCGCGGTCAGCAACTTGACGAAGGCAATGGGAGTTAGCAGGAGTCTACAAAGTCAAAAATTAATGAGAAACGTAGACACACACCAGTGATGGCAAGGATATCCATGGAGAAGTCTTGAGATTAAAGTGTGCAAACTAAAAGCTTTAGCAAAGGGATTGAGCACACGAGTGGTGTCTAATGGTATCCACGATGGGTCCACATGATGTTGAAGATGGATTGAAGGTCTACATCAACCAAAAACGAGCTTTCAATGCTCAAAGATTGACCCAATGGCATGACAGAAAGCCATTTTTTGGCTTAGAGCTTTTTTTGAATGATTATTTGTAATATTAGGCACCCATGATGGCACTAGGGTATGCCGCACAAGGATAGACCTAAACCTTATTTGTTGAATTACAACCTAGAAGAAGCTAGAAGAATAAAGAATTAGAGACTGGACTAGGAAATAAGTAAGTTCTGAAAAGTGGTCTCCTCTACTGCCAAAGGCAACAAGAGCCATCTTGGCTACGATAGCTCGTTACTAAGTTATGGAAAGTGGTGGATAAATATGAACGCCCCCATATTTAAGTTGTACATAAGAAATCCATTTTTACTTCATAAGTTTGTATTTCCCTCTTTGTGGGTGTTTCTCACTACTCTACTTGCTCTCTTGGTATCTCTTCTTTTCATTGTAATTACAAGTATTCCAACTCTCATATGAGTTTTTTTTGTTGTTGATTCAACATGTGTTTGTAATGTTATCTTGACATTGGGACGCATTAAGAATGTGGGAAGCTTGCATAAGGTATATCTAGAGTGAAGGAGCAAGCTCTTGATGAAATGGCGTCCAACCCATACTGTTCATATTTGCTTGTGATGGCTTCTGGTTCCCAATCTGCTCAATTCTCATAGACCCTATGCCTCTGGGCAGCACCAGTAAACCCATCCTTGGCATGCACCTAAGCTACCCTATAAAAACCCAAACTACCCTCACTCATCACTCAAAGGTCCTATTCATGCTAATGAGGGCTCACAATGGTTTTTCTACTAATTATCCATATGTATTTGCTTTATTATATTACAAGATAATGCACTGTACAAGAACCTAATTCTCACTATGTGTACCCTGAACATGTCCTCATAGCCTTGGCATGTGAGGACTTCGTAAGTTGCATCAAACTTGTGGTTTTTATGTGGTGATCGATGACTTGAGTGTGTCAAATCAAACACAAAGTTATGTGGGCTGTGTGATCAGACAGGTAGATTAAGCACTTTTTTAAGCAAATGAAGCCACCATGGATTGTGAGACAACATGTCACTTCACATAGCTCACATAAATTGATATAAGGAAGCAAGTTGCAACCTTGCTAAATTAATATGGTGTACTAACTAAGCCTGAACAATGAAGTAATTAGGACCCTTCAGTTGCCTACAACATATGCTATTCTTACTCCACATGTCAAAACGACACAATTCCTGCAGCTTGTCGCATCTGCTCATAAGAAACCCAAAATATAAGTTGCCATGGCCCAAGCCGTGCCCATGTCGGGAAAAAACCCTTCCACAATGCCATGATACCCTCAGCCCGAACTGTTTTAGAGAGGCAGTCAATCGAGTTTTTGTATGCAGCAGGTCCCCCATTGTTCACACTGGAGGCTTGATTCATGATTCTTGTCTTGATAACATCAGCCGGACAGCTAAGCATTGTTGCACATAGACCAGACATAATGGAGGCCAAGGTGTGGGCATAGATGTTATCATAGCAAATGCCATTACGTATCAACAACTGTTTTGATTGATCATAGCATGAAAGTTCTCCCATATTGACAAGAAAAGCACGTTGAGCATTTGGACCCACTCCTCTCCAAAGACCCAAGAACCCATCTTCTTTTACAATTTTGGAGAATGCATCCCACATCCCACTGTAACGCGGTGGGAATCCGAGCTTCACAAGGCGCCCATCTGATTGCATTCTCACTTTCACCAAATCTGCGGGGCTAGAAATTATCTGCAGGGGGTCGAACGCCCAATTTGTGAACCGGCAAGCTTAATAAAAACTGGCATGTTGAAAGAGAAGAAGTAGAAAAAAAAATCGTGCACGTAAGTGAGCCCGCCCCCGAAAAAAAACACACATGGGGGAGAGAGAGAGAGAGAGGACCTGTCCAATAATGCCAGATATACCACCAAGAAGAGCATGCTGGGCCACAGCTGGCGGACTACTCACATTTTCTACTTGCTTGGTTGCACTCCGAAGCTGCTCATAGGTAACAATTCGAGTGCTTGTATAGAAGACATGCCTCAACAAAGCAGGTGAGAGGCCTCTATATAGACCCCTGAAACCTTCTTCTTGAACTATTCCTATTGCTGTTTTGATTGCCCCCTTTGCCACACCACTCTGCAGAGCTCCTTTCTCCCCTTGCAGCTGCAACCTAGTCTTTGTTATGTCTATAGGAAAGGTTGCAGACTCTGCCACGACTGCTGATGCCGAGGTGAGTGCAAGACATATGCCCAAGTGTTTGTCTGTCGTTGATGAAACCATGGTTCAACAACCAACCTGCATGCAGAATGCCAAAACAATACATACGTAAACACATTGACAAGACATATACATACAACGCTTGAAGTTGACAACTCACAAATCCAACCAGAGGACAGATAGCTGCAAACAGACCGCTAGCAAAGAAGAATCAAGTAGAACTAGTAGAAGGCCAAAACATTGCCCCTACACGCAAATGCTACGCATGGGATAAAAGAGGTTTCTATGCTGCCCGACTGCTGCAACCTGGTTGACTGGAGATTGACAAGCATAAGGCAGTCGGCCTGCTGTAAATGCTGGCCGACTGGCATATGAATACTCCAATGCTTTGTTGGCTGGCCCATGCTACTGTCTAGGACTGTGGATAGCCCTTGGACAGGCCAATAGAGCCAAGGCATACAACAAATATTCCTACAAAGGTACAAAGGTACAAAGGTACTACTTCTGTACAAAATGTTGCACTGATGATCATGCCAGTGTGTCACTATGTACCCCAGTGCCGGATGCACGTGACATTCCCTCCTGTTTAACTTGGCCGCAGGTTCATCTAAGGCTTCCAAGTAGTCCACCAACAATTAAGGGTACTCCTCAAAGAACTCTTCATCCAGCCATACTCCTTCATGGGTTCCTTGGTCTTTAAACCTCATATAAAATTGTCGTATTCTTCGACCATATCCATGCTTCCATCTGTGGAGGAGAATTTGCTCTGACTCTATGACTTCAGCTTCGTCGAGCATATCTGGTTGTTGCTCTTCTGATATATCCTGCAATGCTGGACCTACGTATGGCTTCAACCAAGAAACATAAAAGACATTGTGCATAGTCCAACTTTCCGGCAACTTTAACTTTAAAGAGACATCACTTAACTTCCGAATGACGGGAAATGGACCGAACCTTCGGAATGAAAGTTTGGGACAGCGCTTACCCACTTGCTTTAGCCATTGTTTCATGATGCGGAGATATACCCAATCGCCTTCCTTAAAGTTGACATCTCCCCTGAATTTGTTGGCTTGCCAGGTATATGCTTCCTAAGCTTTAGCAAGGCCCTCTTTAACTAACTCCATGATTTCTGAGAATGTCTCGATAGTTTTATTGGCCTCAAGAGATGATGACACTTGTCTCGTCAAAAGAGATGTGAACCAACGACCAAATGCAGCCTCAAATGGAGTCCAGCCAATACTCAATGAGTGAGTATTGTTTAGGATTACTTGAACCAATGGAAGATATTGTTCCCATTTCGACTGCTAGTCATGGTAGTATGATTTGAGAACGTCAAAGGCCAATTGATTGTATATTTCTGTTTAGCCATATGTTTGTGGATGGAATGCACTAGACAACTGCAACTTAGTCCCAAAGTAGTAAAAAAATGCTCTCCAAAAATAGGATGTGAATTTTGGATCTCTATCTGATGTGATAGTCCGTGGCAAACCACCAATGGGATACCAAAACAGAATGAACAAGCGAGCTATGTCCTCGGCTGTGGTTGCCTGCTTCCATGGAATGAGCATCAAAACTTACAGAATTTGTCCACAATTATCATACACTGTGTGTTTCTAGATCCAGACGGGAAGAGGACCTACGAAGTCCATACTGATGTTGTGAAAGGGTCCCTCAAGAATAGGTAAAGGCTAAAGTAACCTTCCTAATTTGTATAAGGAACTTTCACCTTTTGACATATCTGACATGATTGGATGTGTTGGTAGACATCCCGTCGCATCTTAAGCCAATAGAATCGAACTTCTCCAAGGTACTGTTGATACCCCGATGACCTCCGACAAGAGAATCATGGATATCATGGAGGACTTGACGCTTTTCTTTGACTACACAGAGACGGTTCTTTTTAAAAAAAACCAACCATCTTGTATACTATAGTGGCCAGGTTTTGAATTGGCAATTGATATTGAGTCCCGAACTCTTCCAAGTCTAGATATTGTGCCTTCATATTGTCCATGTCTTTGGCTTGCATTTCCAGCACAGTGGACTCCTGCGATGTTTGGATTGTGCCTTTTCCACTAAGAGCATCGACAACGGGGTTGTTTTTGCTAGGCACCTATATAGGATGGTTGATTCTTGAAAAACAACCAACCATCCTATATACTGTAGTGACATAGTTTTGAATTGAGGGCCAACTAATATTGAGTTCCAAACTCTTCCGAATCCAGATATTGTGCCTTCATACTGTCCAAGTTTTTGCCTTGAATTTCCAGCACAGTGAACTCCTGCGATGTTACGACCCTGTGTTTTTCCCTCTAGGTGGGCACGGGCACGGGCACGGGCACGGGACGCACAGTGTGGACAGGCATCAAGTTTGCGTATGAAAAGGAAAACCTATATGGTGGCCAGCCGAAGTGTGAAAAGGGGACAAAAAGGAAAATTTTATTGTTCATAAGGTTTTTAAACCTTTGATGCTTTTAAAAAAATAATATTATTTTATTTTGAAAAGCATACATTTTTAAAACCTCTGCTTTTAGCGTTTTTTAATGAAAAGCACATCACCTCTTTAAAAAGAGCGAAAGGTGGTGGATTGGAGGAGGTGGTCATGGCGTGGTGCATGGTGAAACGGTATGCATGGACGCTGCTGTTGCTAGAGCGCTGCTATTGTTGCACGTATGGCCACCAGGTGGCGGGTGAAGCTGTTGCGCAGGAGCCACACGCGACTACTGCTGCTGCTGCCGCTGCTGCTAAGGTGCTGCTGTTGCCGCCATCTACTGCTGCTAACCGCCATCTATGCTGCTACCGCCATCTGCTGCTGATGCTACGGCTGCCGTTGCTGATGCTGCCGCTGCCGCTACTGCTGCTGCTGCCGCTATTGATGCTGCTGCTGCCGCTACTGTCGCTGCTGGTTGCCGCTGCTGCCGCCGCCGCCACCACAGGGTGATGTTGCTGCTACTGCCGTTGGTTGCTGCTGGGCGCTGTCAGGTGGGCTGAGTAGCTCTAGGCGCCAGATGGGTTGCCATCAACCATCAACCAGACAGGTGGGCAGCCAGGCAACAAACATCAGCCAGTCAGACAGTCAGTTGGACAGTCAGGTGGACGCCAGGTGTGGGAAAGCAGTGCAAAGGATGGGCACACAATAGTGAATTTGGCCAAGTACTGGTGGACATGGAGCAAGTTACTTGTATGTGACAGCCAGGCGGGTTTTCTTGCATTATGGAGCAGACCGCATCGCTGAAGCATCTCCACAGCCAGACTAGACAGGTTTAGACCAGCATGATAGAAGCAAGTCTATGGGTTTATGGCATCGTGATTGGATGGTGCATATACGTGGATTTATCTGTCATGGAAACAAGACATTGGTCTTTCGAGAAGAAACAAGACTTTGGTATCGAGGATACAGGACTGGTTTATGGATACAGGTCTATGGTTTATCGGATACAGGTCTTTGGTTTCGTGTGGAAAGCATGTCTCTGGATTCATGTGAACAGGTTCTAGTTTTCTCGAGGTTACATGCAAGCTGTGACTGTAGGAAGGACATATGGTTTGGAACAGCCCTACTGCTGTTTGGGAAAGGGTTGTGGAATCCATGGTTGAGATGGAGAAGACCTTTTCAACCAGGGAGGTGTCGTACATGTGTGCCTTCTCTATGGAATGCTTTGCTGTAATAGCGAGAGATCTTATTTGGAAAGTCCTTGGTGAAAAGCTAAAAGGGATCCTATTGGTAAAGGATTCGACAAGTTGTACTATGTACTCATTTTTGATCAAGTAAAGAAATACCGCAAGGGGCGCCACTACGTTTTGGGGCCAATTGGTGTCCTTGTACTATTTGCACGAGCATTCTAGCTCCCCTGTTTGTTTTCCTTTTTCAAGTTCCCATGGGTGATGAAGTGTTTTGTGTGCGAGTGTTTGTTCCACCGCCCGTCAGATTTCTGAAGGCCGGTTTCATGCGATGTCTAGATTGTGCCTTTTCCACTAAGAGCATCGAGAATGGGGTTGTTTTTGCTAGGGACGTATTCAATCATTCTCCCAAATTGTTGGAACAATTGACTCCATCTGGACTACCTGTCACTCAATGTGCACTGGGCATGGTTTGCAACCATTTAAGTGCTTGGTGATCTGTCTTAACTGTGAAGTCCCTCATGTACAGGAAGTGCTTCCAATGTTTAAGAGTGGTCATCACCCCCAAAAGCTCTTTGTCATACACCGAATAATTTTTTTTTTTCGAGAAAAGATCCTTTCATTAGTTATGTAAAAAACGCCCGTAGGGCTACAAAAGAGATCTCTCCTGCTCCTAACAGAGAGAAGAGCAGTGAATACATCATGGCAGCCCGGGAGACTCTCCCTAGGTGCTGCAAAATACAAGCATCAGTCTAAAGGACTGAGCGGCTAAATCATACAATGGGGGGGGGGAAAGAGCCAAACAGGTGGCCTGTAGTGCCAACGGGGGGATCCCGTGTGTAGGGTGTAGAACGGGCCGCAGCGCCAAGTGGTATGAAAGGCCTGGCGCCGTAAGATCGCCTCATCCGAGTCTCCCCGGATGCGGTCGTACTGTCCTCGCAGGGTGTGGATAAACTCCTGCCAAATCCCCCGAACAGTCTCTGCTGGTGGCTCTAATCTCCCCTCAAAGGCCGTAAAGCACCGGGCCCTCCAGGTGAACCAGATGGTGAGGCTGCTGAGGAGCTCCCATCGTAAATCCCTCTCCTGTGTCCAGCTGGCGGACGAGAAATCCGGTGCCGGAACCAGGCGAGGCTGGCCCCTAATAAATCTGATGGCCTGACTGCCCTGCTCCATCTCATAGCCCATAGCAGGCCCTGACGAAGTCGACCAAGCGGCGGCACCCCACGTAAACATACCCTCTGGAGAGAGGGGGGCCAGAATACGCAGCATCCGCAGCCAAATCTGCTGTGCCTGAGGGCAGTCCCAAAGGCAATGTCTCTGTGTCTCCATAGGGTGGCCGCATCTGACGCAGGCCGCCGGAAGACCGCTGTAAACAAGCCAAGTGCCAACTGCTGAGCCCCTGTGGGCGACCAGCCGCTGAAAAGCCGAGATCCTGCGGGCCTGTCGACTAGCCCAGAGCCGAGCCCAGAAATCCTCCAGGAACTCCTGTGATAGTCCCTGCAATCGCCAATGCCCCGCTGCCGCTGGAGAAACCGTCCTCCTCGCCGTCAAAATATGCCGTCCCAGCCGAACAGTGTACTGGAAAAATGTGATCTCTGTGGCCTCAAGGGATGCATAAGGATCATGCCACTCGTACTCTCCGGGGTCCCACTGTAGCCGGGCCAAGGGGCGCGCTGCATATGCCCATATGCGCCAATCCGGGAGCACGTCAGCAGGGTCGGGGTCAATATGCCACTTCCGAGAAGCGGCAGCCACTACCCGAATCCTCTGAAAGGTGCACTCTGCAACCAAAGGCGACTCCACCTCCACTCTCTGGAGTCTGCCCTCATCCTGAATCTCATAATAGAGGCATCTGCCATCCTCAGTGCTAGCTCTGACAGCAATCAGGATCTCCAACTGTGTAAAGGCTCCCATCCACCGTGGGGCCACTGGCTCGAGAGGTGTGAACCACTCCTCTGTAAGTGCCTCCTGAATATCATCCCTCATAATCAACCCCCCTCTGAAGTGACTCAGCCTCTCCACCTGGGTCTCCTCTGGTAGACTGCAGAAAGCCTGCCAGTCTCCAAAACTACGAGCTGGGCCTGCCGCTAAAGGTCCCCAGGCAAGACGAGGCCGAGAACCCAGCATATGACCCTGCTCTGTACGAACCGCTGGGCTCCAGATGAGCGGCTGCCTGGCCCGCTCCTCAACACAAGAAGGAGGCCGCTGAGAGAGCCCCGGTCTCAGCAGCTCCCAAGCTCTCAGGATACTCAAAGCAAATCTGTCCTCCCATCCTCTACTGAGGCCTATCCTCCTCATCTCTATGAAGATCCAGCGAATCTCTGGTGCCCAAGTACCCCCTGCAGGAGGCGCCCGGGCCTGCAGTCGCTGCAAGAGGAGCTCTTTCCAAGGCTCAGCGCCTGGAAGCAACCCCCGAACAATAAGCTTCCCCAATAAAGCTCTACTCTGATCGACTGGATCTATAATGCCCAAACCGCCCTGAGCCAGCGGAAGTGTAATAACTGCCCATGCAACCTTTGCCCGAGCTGGCTGACCGTCCCGCCCAGACCACAGAAAGTTCCTGATCAGCCTCTGTACCTGGCTGATGCAAGAGCTCGAGAAAATCCAGCAAGACGTAATGTACCACATAGTCGCTAACAGCACCTGATTTGCCACCACCACCCTCCCAGCCAAGGATAGTCGAGCTGTACTCCAATACAATAGCTTCTTCCGAATGCTCAAAAGAAGCGGGGCAATCTGCTGCTCAAGTGACAAATCGAGGCCAATCTGGCATCCCAAATACCGCACTGCTGTGCCGGGAGGAATCCATCTAAAACCGGGGTCCGGACTCCATGCCGGAGTGGGAGCACTACTGATCCAAAAGGCCACTGTCTTGCGCCAATTGATCAATGCTCCCGAAGCTGCACTAAAAACCTGGAGCGACTGCTCTGCCCGAATAAGATTGGCCTCTTGGCCATGCAAAAATAAGCCCGTGTCGTCTGCAAACTCAGCATCAAGCAAATCCTCCCCCCGGACTGGGAGCTGAAGTCCTCTCAAACCAACCTCCTCTGCCGTCAAATACATACTCATAGCCTCCGCAAAGAAGAGAAAAAGGAAAGGGGCGAGAGGACACCCCTGACGGACTGATCTGGTCAGCTCAAAACTCGGCCCCCGACCTCTTGCAATCAGCACCTGGCTGCGAGCTGTGGAATACAAAGCTGCCACCCCTCTGATCCATCCTGGCTCAAAGCCCAGGCGTAGCATAGTGCCCTCTAAGAATCCCCAATCAACTCTATCGTATGCCTTCTCAAAATCGAGAAGCATCACGACCAAGTCCTCGCCAAGAAACCTAGCTCGGGCCGTCGCCTCCCAGAAAGTAAAGATGTTGTCAAGGATACTGCGCTCCTTGACAAATCCTGTCTGAGTAGCATGAATCAACTCCCCCAGGAAGGGCTGGATCCTCAAACTCAAGGCCTTTGCCAAGACCTTGTAGACAGTATTGAGGATCGTAATAGGCCTCCAATGCCGAATATCATCTGATACTCCCTCTCCCTTGGGGATAAGATAGATCAAGCCCTCTGAAAAGCTCTGCGGCATCACCCCAGTGTCCAAAACATGCTGAAAGCCCCTGCGGAGGCCTGGCCCCAAAAGGTCCCAATAGCGCATAAAAAAGGCCGGCGTCAGTCCGTCCTCCCCTGGGCAACTATGTCGCGGTAGGACCCTCAAGGCCTCGGCAAGCTCAATCTCTGACAGAGGCGCACCTAGAACTGTGCGCATATGATCTGTGACCCTCCTTTGCACATGGGCCCACACAGTCTGTCTGCATACATCACGATCCTCAATGGCTGGCTCCGCTGAAAGCAAGTCACTATAAAAAGCAGTGGCAATGGCTCTGATCTCCCCGAGCTCAGTAGCTATCGATCCATCCGGTCTACCAAGCTGGCGAACCCCTGCTCGCGCATGACGGGGTCCAGTGATCTCAAAAAACTCCCCAGTCACTCTATCACCAAGCTGCGTCCACTGAGAGGCCTGACGACGATAGTAAAACTCATGTCTCTGCTCCTCTGCCTCTCTAACCTCCTGGCGTGCCTGGCTCAGCTGGGACGCCACCCACTCACATGCAGGCTGCTGCTCCTGAAGGCGCTGTAGCGAAGCAAGGCTGCGTCTCAGCCGTTGCTCCCGCTCGCGAATCTCTCCCAGTCGTGTCAAAGCTGCAGCGTGTAGAAAAGAGCTAAGATCAATGAGTCCCTGGGCACACTGGCCCGCTGCATCCTGGTCAGAGCACTGACTATCATGCCAGATCCTCTCAATGTCCTCAGCGAGACTGGGGTCTGCAAGTACCCTCTCCGGGATCCTCAACTGCAAGCTGGGCTCCCGTGTCCCCTCCTCCAAAGTCAATATAACTGGCGCATGATCTGAAAATGAGGTGCCAGCAAGAATGCCGACGGAGCCCCCTCGCTCCCCCAACCAATCACCCACATAAAAGCGATCAATCCGAGATAGATTAGTCCCTCCCTGCCGGCGATCCGACCGAGAGAAACTAAGACTGTCCTGAGACCGGGAGAAAGCCCCATGCTGCCATGCATCAGTGATCCTCAGTGACATGCAAAACCGGTCCCAAGCTGCAAGCTCCGTGCCGTGCACTGTAACATGACTGCCTCCCACCCTATCTGCCGGGTCCTCAAGCATGTTGAAGTCTCCCCCAACACACCAATGTGCGGCCTCTGGCAATGCATCTGTAACCTGAGTCCAGAACTCTGCTCTGGCACTAGCATGATTGGGCGCATAGATGTTGAGCACACCCAATAGCTCATCATGCATCCTCAGAATGACATACTGTGCTCTACCAGGCACAATGATCCCTCGATCCACAATGGCCTGCCGCCATGCATCTGCAATAACCATGCATACTCCTCCCTGTCCACCCAAAGGACCAAACCCTGCAGACCAAAAAGTGTCCCATCTACCAGGCATCACCGAACCATATCTCCGGATCCTGCTCTCACCCAAGTGGTGCTCCTGCATCATCAGAATGTCAATGCTGCCACCAACCAGGCATCTCTGTAGCTCCTGCCTCAAGCAGCCTCGATAGCGTATAAAGTGTGCTCCGCCAAGGCCCTGTACATTCCATGAGATGATCCTCATGGATGTCCTACTGAGGTGGATGCTGTCTCAGCCGTGCGGCGGGCCTTCGCAAGCGGCTTGGATGGAGAGTAGTCCCCATCCGAACGGCTGCGAGTCTGCCCACCCGGTGTACTGCAAGAATCCCGGATCAGGCGCCAGTGGCTGTGACCCATGGCGACTGCCTCCTGCTCTGACATAGTAACCTCGTGTATACTCACATATCCTGGGTCGCGTGCCAAATCTGCAACTATGCGCACGACCAAATGCCGAATCCCGGATGTATCCACACTCCCGGGATCCAAGAAAAAATGAGCCAACTCCCAAAGTCGGCCTATCACATCTGTAACCTCCAAATCGCTCATGTGATGAGAAAACTCAACTGCCTGAGTCTTCAACGTGCTGAGAGCGAGCTCTAGAGTCCACTCCCGGTCACAAGGTCCACATAGAGGGAACGAGAAGGCCACCGCTGAGTCTAGTGCCTCCTCCCCGCGGGCCGGAGGTATCACTACATGCACTCGGATGGGTGCTGGCTCATGGGGGCCCTCTGCTCCAAAAAGCCGTGTGAAGGTATAATCAAACGCCTCCGAGAGCTGTCAAATGCCGAGGCGACTCAGCCGACTGCAGATAGATGAAATCCGTGAGGCCCTAATCGGCATAGGTCTCCTCTGTGATGCTCGAGCGAGGTCAGTGCTCAGCGCCCTCCGGACTGCAGGTGAGCGCCAGGGAACTGCCAGGACCTCCCGGGAAGGCGAGGCGGGCGGAGGGGGAGGAGGGGGAGGCGAGGGAGGAGGAGAGGGAGCCGCTGCCGAGACCGGAGCGGGGGCGGGAGGAGGCGATGGTGGAAGCGAGGCGGTGGGAGGGGATGGGTGTGGGGGAGGTGAAGGAGGGGGAGCTGGCATCTCCTGGTCCTCGGTCGCTGCAGGGGTCTCCTCCTAAAGGGGAGCAAATCTGTTCCTCACGGGAACCCAGTGAGGCTGAGACTGTGGCTGCTGCTGCAGCAGTATCTGGGCGTGCTGCTGTGGCTGTCTCCCTCGACGGCGCCCCTGTCCAGGCTGCCACTCCGAGGTCTCTGTGGCCTGAGCAGGTGTCCCTGAGGCAGCCTGCCGAGCCGAATCTGTGGGCGGGCCATCCGTGGCCTGCTGCTGTGGTGAAGGCCGAGGTCTCCTGCGAGGGCAGGCCTTGGCCAAATGACCGACCTGCCTGCAAATGAAGCACTGGTTCGGGAGCCCCGAGAACTCCACTCTCTGATCTATCCACCCCCCCCCTATCCTAGGTAGCTGAATGACCTTAGGAAGGGAGGAGATGTCAGATACCAACACTCTGACCGAAGGTAGCCCAGCTGCTCTGGCCACCACTGAAGCTGCTGAGGGGCCCGTCTCAAGAACCGAGCCCACCAATGCTCCGAGCCTGGAGAGGAGCGGAAGATACTCCCGGCGGAGACCAGGGAAACAAACTGTAATATGGAAGAGGCGCTCTCCCTGCTCCGCCGCAGCTGGGTCAAATCCATGCTGCCAAGGCCTGAAGAAAGCCCGAGCACCCCTGATATCCAGAGGACTCATGGCAAGGACCTTGGCAACGCTCTGGGCGGCCTCGAACTCGATCTGATAATGTCCCCGGCCCAAGAGCTGTACATCCAGGATCTTGCCCACATCTGCAAGAAGGCGAGCCTGAAGTAGATCCCTGATCTCCCCTCTGCTGGGGCGAGTGCCGACTATACGGCAGATGGTGGAGTGAGCCTGAAGGCGTTCCACCTCTGCGGTGAGGCTCGCTTCCTCTTCCGGCGAAAGAGAAAGCCTGATGGGGATGACCTCAGGGGCGGGCGAGGGGGCTGCGGAAGAGTCCCTCTGAGGCGAGGCGGGAGGAGTCTCCATCAGAGTCTGAAGCTCAAGCGAAGGCGAGGCGAAAGCGGAAAACCTGCAAGAAGCGGGCTGCACACCAAGAGGCGGAAGGACGGATGACAATGAGGTAAAAAAAACAAAAACCCCCAAGGGGTGAAAAGCAGCACGACAGAGGAGGGAGGGGGGGGGGGGCGAAAAACGGAGGAGAGGCCCAGAGGGGGGGGGCGGCGACAACGCGAGAAGGAGGGGGGCGGGGCGCTGCTGAAGGGAGGCGGGCGTGAAGAGGCGAAGAGGCGGGGGGGCGAACTGGCGGCAACGGGGAGGGAGGGCGAACTGGCGAAGAGGGGAGGGGGGCGAACTGGCGAAGAGGGGAGGGAGGGTGAACTGGCGAAGAGGGGGGGGGGGGGGGGGGGGGCGCAGCAGCGAGGAAGGAGGGGGGGGCGGCGCAGCAGCGAGGAAGGAGGGGGGGGGGGCGCAGCAGCGAGGAAGGAGGGGGGGGCGGCGCAGCAGCGAGGAAGGAGGGGGGGGGGGCGCAGCGGCGAGCAGAGGGGAGCAAGCGGGGGGCGGAAGGAAAGAAAAGGCCGCGAGGAGGGGGGGGGAGCGATGGCGCGCAGAGCAGGGTGGAGGCGGGAGCTTCAGCGAGCGGGTTCACTATCAGTCGCATAAAATCTATCTTTTACACCGAATAATTCTTTTCGGCGTTATTCAACTTGCGGCTATAATAAGCCGCTAGCCTACAATCTTGCTATAAATTAACTCCAATAGCAAGGTTACTGGCATCGGTAATCACCTCGAAAGGATGATCCCATGATGTCAGCTTCAAAACTGGCAACTCAGAGGCAACTTTCTTCATTGCCAGGAATGTCTCTAGAGCCTTATCCGTGACAGACACTTTCTGGAGATGAGTCTTCACGCCCTCGAGCAAGTCGGTGAGAGGTGCCGCAAGGTCAGAAAACTTGTCCATGTGTGTGTTCTAGGCCTGACAAAGACCCACAAATGAGCGGATTTCCTGGGCTGTCGTGAGAACATCCCAACTGAGGATTGGCCTGTACCTTTTCAGGGTTGAGGCTAATCCTTGATGAACTAATGATGTATCCCAACTGAAACCGGCCTTCAGAAATCTGACGGGAGATTAAACAAACACTCCCACATAAAACACTTCATCACCCATGGGAACCTAGAAAAGGGAAACAAACCGGGGGAGCTAGAGTGCTCCTGCAAATAGTACAAGGACACCGATTGGTCCCAAAACGCACTGGCGCCCCTTGCGGTATTTCTTTACTTGATCAAATATGAGTACAAAGTACAACTTATAGAATCCTCTACCAATAGGATCCCTCGAATCTTTCACCTTGGACTTCCAAATAAGAACTCTCACTAGTACAGCAAATCATTCCATAGAGAAGGCACACCTGTACGACACCTCCCTGCTTGAAAAGGTTTTCTCCATCGCTACCATGGATCCACAAACCCTTTCCCAAACAACAGAAGGGTTGTACCAAACCACATGTCCTTCCCTATAGTCACAGCTTGCATGTAACCTCCAGAAAAACTAGAACCTATCCACATGAACCCAAAGACATGCTTTCCACATGAAACCAAAGACTTGTATCCGATAAACCATAGACCTGTATCCCATAAACCAAAGGCCTGTTTCCTCGAAACCAAAATCCTATTTCCTCTCGAAAACCAATGTCCTGTTTCCATGACAGATAAACCATCCAAGCATGGTTGCCAAAACCTAGAGAGAGAAAGATAGAGGACGTGTCAAGCCATCCCTGAATACACATAAGTCCAAGATGAAGAGCAACAACACCTCTTCCAAGAACATCATCCTGTGCATATGAAGCTTGATCCTCTGCATTCTAATCTCGTAAACAAAACCTGCTTGTGAAGAGAGAGAGAGAGAAAAAAACCCCTTGGCTGTTAGCCCCTCAGTACCTCCTTCAACTCGCCTCCTTCCAAGAGAGATAGAGTAGTGCTGTCCAACCCAATAGTCACCTGGATAAGTCTCTACTGGCTGCTTCCACACACGCAGCTGCCAGCACCCGCACATGGCACTGCTCCACGCCGCAAAAAGCCTCCCACCTGGCGCCTCCTTCTGGCTTCCCGACTGGCTGCGCGTTGCTGCCCGTCTGGTCGTCGGATGCTGGCTGTAGCCCAACCGCCTGGTGCCCCTTTTGCTAGCTGCAGCCCGCTTGGCTGTAGTTCATACGCAGCAGTGCCTGCCTGTAGCCTATGCGCAGCAGCAACCGCCGCCTGTAGCACATCAGCAGCAGCACCCGCCGCCTGTAGCCCATGCAACGCCAGCAACAACCGCCGCCTGTAGCCCATGCAGCAGCAACAGCAACACCCACCGCTTGTTGCCCATGCAGCAGCAACAGCAACATGTAGCCCATGTGGAGCAACGCCCTGCTGTAGCCCTTGCGCAGCAGCCTGGTAGCCGCCTGGTCACCCGCCTGCTAGCCATATATACCACGCGAAGCGGCGCTGACTCCACACGGTGACCACCTCAAGGGGATGCAGGCTCCTCCATGCGCCACTCTTCGCCTTTATAAAGAGACAATCGCTTTTCAAAAACACCAAAAGCAATTAGCAAAACAAACGCATGCCTTCAAAAATAATAATACTTTTAAATCATCAAAGGTTTAAAAACCTTATAAATTTTAAAGTCTCTTTTGTCCCCTTTCACACTTGGGCTGGCCACACACATATGGGTTTTCCTTTTCATATCCAACTGATGCTTGTTCACACTTGTCCATCCCGTGCCCGTGCCCGTGCCCGTGCCCACCTGCTTGTTGTCCAGAGGAAAAAACACAAGGTCGTAACATACCCCCCCCCTGAAAAATAGCAAGCATCCTCGATTGCACTCAATAACACAGTAAGCATCCAATGAAGAAAGATTCCCCATATGACCAAAGCAATGTGTCATGGCCCTGTGAAAATGGAACAGCACAAGTGTGGGCATGGTGGTTGCAGAGTCAGAATATTGAATGATTCACATGGGGGGTGCCCGGACAGAGTTAATGATGTGTGGACATCCCTAGGTGTGAAGGGGGGAACTAGAACATTAAACTTTTAATGTTTATTAAAGTTGCCCCTAGGCCTTAGTGGCCCCTAGGGACTTTTAAAGTTTGGGGCCCTAGGATTATTATGGAGAGGGGCCCACTCCACTTTTGGAGTGTGTGCTTCTCTCTCCTCCCTCTCTCTCTTCTTTTTGGGAAAAGGAATCGTGGAGCATAGACACTCTTGTTGGGAAGCGTGGAAAAGCAAGAGAAGCTCTGGTCGACTGCTGAAGGGTGCTACTGCTGAAATCTGTGTGCTGGAGCAGGCCGTACAGCAGTTGTACAATGCTGTACGACAGCAAGTACTGCTGTGGACAGAGGCGACGCAGGCGACCAGCATCAAAACAGCAGGCGGCCACTTCTGGATACTGCAGAATACAGTCAGTACAGGCTGTACGACTGCAAGTACAGTTCTGTACTTCTGCAAGTACACTGTACGGCCAGATCGGGTGCAAGTACAAGTGCTGGGCATCACTGTTACAGGCGGCGCAGGCGACCAGCATCAAAACAACAGGCGGCTACTACCGGCTGCGCAGGTACAGGTGTGTACAAGTGCTGGCTACAGGCAAGGACAGTTTCTGGCACGTATCCCGAGGTGGTACAGACCGGTACAGGGCTGCTTTTCAGATCTGCACAGTCAAGTACAATCAAGTACAGCATATAGTTGGACACAAGGAGAGGGTACAGACAAGTACGCACATGCGTGTGAAGCAGGGTTGTGGAAACAAGTGCCTGCAAGTACAGATTGGTACCGTTGCTTCCTCCAGTGCAAATACACGGGCTGATTTTGGTAAGCTCCGCATCTGTTCATCTATCTCTCTTTCTACTGCTTGATGTCTGTTGCAGATTTGAGCTATCTGGCCCCTTGTGAGAGGAGGGGTATGGCAGATTGACAAGGGTTGAGACAGAGTTTGGACAGTACATGTATGTATGAGCTGAGATGTTGAATCATGTACTTGAGTTATGCCAGATGTATGCTCATGGCTGCCCTGCTTAGTGGTCTTGGCTGATCAGAGGGAGGCACAGTGTGTTATTTTGAGAGACAGATCTGTGTGCATAGATCCTCTGTGCTAAGAGGTATTGTGGGCCCTCAGATTGGACATACAGGTGTAATCTCTTGGCTGATTTTTGTTGTACTCAGCCATTCATATTTTTGGAATTGAATAAAGAAATACCGCAAGGGGCGCCAAGCTTTGGGGCCAACAGGTGTCGCCTTCTTTTCAGATTTGGGCACTCTAGCCCCAATCTTTTCTGTTTTCGTATCTAGACTACAAGTGGACGGGTGACTGCTAGTCTACCGCACTCTGGTTTCTATCAGAGGCCGGTTTCACAATGTCCCTCCAGTGCATCTGGGTGATAAAACAATCATCCTGGACAATAAGGCCACCCTGTCACGCTTGCTAGCCATATATACCACGTCGCGAAAAGCGGTGCTGACTCCACACGGCGACCACCTCAAGGGGATGCGCGCTCCTCCATGCGCCACCCTTCGCCTTTATAAAGAGGCGATCACTTTTCAAAAATGCCAAAAGCAATTAGCAAAAAAAACGCATGCCTTCAAAAATAATAATACTTTTAAATCATCAAAGGTTTAAAAACCTTATAAATTTTAAAGTCTCTTTTGTCCCCTTTCACACTTGGGCTGGCCACACACATATGGGTTTTCCTTTCCATATCCAACTGATGCTTGTTCACACTTCTCCATCCCGTGCCCGTGCCCGCACCCACCTGCTTGTTGTCCAGAGGGAAAAACACAGGGTCGTAACACCAACTACTGGATTTCTAGTAAAACTCACTCTTCTTGGCATAGATAAACAACTCATTGTCCTGCAAGAGTTACAAAACCTATCCCACATCTCGCTCATGTTGCTCTGCAATCCTTAAGAAGATAAGGATGTTATCTAAGAAGATGAAGACGCATTTGCCAATGAGATCCGAAAAACCTGAGACATCATTTTGTTGAACGTCGCTCCTGCATCGGTGAGTCCAAAGGCAATCACCACAAATTCATAGTGGCCGCGCTCGGTCGTGAAGGCGATCTTTGGAATGTCTGTCTCAAAGATCTCAACCTGATGGTAGCCACTCTTAAGATCTGCCTTAGAGAAAATTTTTGCACCATTGAGTCGTTCTAGGATGTACTCTATTCTGGGGATGGGAAATCTATTCTTAACTGTCATGACCCTGTGAATTTGTGCAGCATAAGTGTGAGCATGGTGGTCGGTGAGCAAGATATATGTTTAAGGTTCATACTTGGGGCAAAGGTCTTATTTAAACAACCCCATGTGTGGAGGGGACAAGGTATTTAAACAACCCCATGTGTGGAGGGGAAAAAGGTATTTAAACAACCCCATGTGTGGAGGGGACAAAGGGAACAAAGGTTTAAAACCTTTTTTTTTTAAAGAATACCACTTTTAGAGCATCGTGGCCCTTTTGGGAGGCTCCACGCTAATATCGGGACTACTTTGGAAAAAAGGCGACTGCAACATACGTGGGGGGGAGCTCGCTTTTCGTAAAAAGGAGGAGCTGTTCGGCTGGGCGCACAGGGCTGCAGCTTACGGTGTTTTTCTCTCTCACGTTTTTGGTGAAGTGCAGAGCAACAGACAAGCGACTAGCTGTCTTCTATCCTTGGGCACACAGTCGACTACGCGTGGGAGCTCTCTTTCTCTCTCGTTGGCTGAAGTCGGCTGGATTGTGGAGAAGCGTGGACTAGATAGAATTCCCTTTGCTTTTTGGCTACTGGTTGGCTGCAAGCACCGACGACTGAATTGCTCTCTCTCTCTCTTTCTCTCTCTACTGGACACATGCACGCATGCAGGCGGGCAGTTTGTTGGTGGCCATAGAAGTGCACAGCTGACAGGCTTCTCTCTCTTTCTTTCTCTAGGGGAAAACGACACAAGGACTGTAAGTTTCTCTCTCTCTTTGCGAGCAGGTGGGACTGCAGGAAGTGCCTAACCAAGTCTCTTTTCACCGGCTCATGACTGTTTCGGAGTTGTTTCTCTGGCCCATTGTGAGAGGAAGGGTTTGCCAATTTGGAGGGTGGAAAGAGGGCAAGTTTTTGGACTGAATTGGAAGAGTTTACGGACTGTTTTATGGCTGAGTTTGTGGCTATGTGCATGGACCAGTTAGATGCGTATTCAAGGCCTCATGGATGCACTATCTTGGCTGATTAGAGGAGAATAACAGTGTGGTGTTTTTGGGGCACAAGGCTGTGTGTAACCTCTCTGCTAAGAGCTCCAGAGGATTGGCAGATTGGACATGCAAACATTCAAGCCATGAATGGCCATGATGTACTCATTTAAACTCTTCCATTGAATTTGAATAAAGAAATGCCGAAAGGGGCGTCAAGCTTTGGGGCTAACAGGTGTCATTCTTCTTTTCGTGTAGGAGCACTCTAGCTCCCATATATTTGTCTTATTTGCTAGATTACAACTGGTTTGGGTGACTGCTAGTCCACCGCACTTTGGTTTCTACCAGAGGCCGGTTTCAAGGTGCCGTTGCAGGGACCATCACAAACTTTCTTAAGGGGGTGAGCTCGTGGTTGTTTCGAACAAAGTCATTGCTGAAAATTTCAGCAAGATGTCAGACTATGAGGATGACTATGACTATGATGATGACAAAGAGCAAGAGACCAGTCCTGAGAGGACTGAATCTGAGGATGTACTTGCAAGAGAACAGGCTTTAGAAGATGCACGTTATGAGGATGTAACGCAACCAGAAGATATGCCAAGTAAAGAGGAAGATGATGCCCAGTTCAAAGCCCGTTTGGCAGGTGCAGTGGATGTGCTTATGCAGCTCACGCAAAGTGAGAAGTTTGCTGAATCTATGAGCGCCCCTTCTGACCCTAAGAAGAAGAAGAAGAAGGTGCGTTCTAGGAACCCACCTCAGGGCAATAGTAATGCCTTCCCACAGGATCTTGCTTTTGGACAGTTTTCTAACATGCATAACAATTATGGTGCAAACCCACAAAGTTCCTTTTTCGAATAGCCACCTATTCCACAACAATCTATGCATCCACGCTATTTTGGCAGTGGTTCTATGTTCCAATCTATGACTGGGGTTACCCTCAGGGAGGCATGGGAATGCAAGGGAATTTTGGAGCTAATTTTTAGCCTGGTATGCAAGGCAACATGTATGGTAATATGCAGCCCAGAATGCAAGGGAATACGTAGAGGGGCATGCAGCCCAGAATGCAAGGAAACATGTATGGGGGCATGCAACCCGGTATATGCATAGTGGTATGTTTGGAAACATGGGAGGATCAGCACGATTGCATGGTATGCAAGGTGTGGGAACTGGCAATGTTGACCCTACTATGGGCATGAATGCAAGGGGTAGCAATCTTGTGAGGCCACTTCCTTACGATAATCTAACGCCTATGGGTAAGGCGAAGGATTATAAGGAAGAGGGAGCTGCGGTGAAATTTGACACATTCAATGGGGCCAAAGACAAGCTCAAGGCTCTTATCTTTCTACAGCAGTTTGATGTTGCTTTTTCTGGTGGAAATTACACGGAATCCTCGAAAGTGAGAAAAGCCGCAACTTTTCTCAAGGACAATGCATTGCAATGGTGGTCCACTCTTCTTTTGCAAGGCATAGCACCATCTACGTGGGTACAATTTAAGCAAGTGTTCTCTTCCCTGTGGCTCACATCTACATTTGAGGTGGATGTAATGACAGCATGGCATAAGTTGGATGCATGAAATGTGAGAATCTTGAGGATTACAACAAGAAGTTTTGGGAAGCTCTACTCCCTGTTACTTCTTATCGTGCAGTGCCACTGTCTAAGCAGGTTGAGAAGTATTGTTGTGGGTTACCCAAGGAAGTGTGTGACTATTGCATTAAGACTCGAGTAACAAATATGTCGCAGATGATAAATGCCATGACAGCAAATGCGTTACTCACTGGAGTTTCGACTGGATTTACAACATATGTTCTCTCTCTCCCTCTCTTTCGCTTGGCACACGGAGGACTGAACTACTCATACACGCTGGCTTCCTCTTTTGCACAGAGTCAAGTTGCAACTTACAGGCTGGTTTCTCTGGACACACAGGCGGCGGAGTGTGTGCTTTTTGGATGGCAACATGTTTTTGCAGAAGGGAGGGGCTGGTTTACCTGGACTCTCAGGCGGCCAGGACTACAAAGGTACACGCAGCTTCTTGAAGGCAATTTTGGACTGTCAGTGCAGTGCACAAGGTCTTGTGCAAGTGCTTACAGCTGCTGGCGAGTTAGACTCCTTGCGCAGATGGTCAAAGAGCTGGTCCGCAAGAGGATAACACTGCAGAAGACCATGCAGGCCTTTGGCAGTGCATAGGAGACTCCACTTGGACTATAGTGTACACTTGTGCTGGACAGAGGTGCACGAATGTGCTGGTCCTCCTTGCAACAGGGATGTTTTGAGACAGTTTATGGGCTGTTTTGCTTGGCTGCAAGTACACTGTGTACATGGGTTATTGGCTGCAAGTACAAGGTCACCTGGTTATGTTTCTTGGCATGGGAGCGACGCAAGCTCTCATGGGTGCATACTCATGGAGCAGATTGCTTTCTTCCTGCTTGGAAGGAACAGAGGGACCTGCAGTTTTGGACATACCTATGTAACATAGTTGTGGGGCAGAAATACAGCCAGACATATTCAGTAAGAGCTCTCTCTTTTGTTTGTGTGTTGTGTTGGCACTACATTTGAGTATATGCCGAGAATGTTTTCACGTGGAAACAGGACATGGGTTTCATGCTGGGCCCGACTAGATGTTTCATGGGTAAACAGGTCACCTAATGTTTGCTGAAACAAGTCTTTGTTTCATGTGGAAACATGTATTTGGGTTTCTCCAGGAGATGGGTCACATGCAGGCAGCGGTCACACGAGTGGACACATGTTTGGTACAACCTTGCTCTGATTGGACAGGGGACAGGGAATCCATGACTGACATGGATAGTACCCTTGGAAGGTAGAGAGGGAGTGTGCATGTGTGTCTACTGTATGGTATGATGTGCTGTGATGCGAGTTCTCTTTTGGGAGACAGTTTGGGAGTCTTTGTTTTGATGCAAAAACACTGGATATGATGCTCTCCATGGGGTGAGAGACTATGGATGGTACGGAGGGAGAAAGCTTCTCTACGCAGGACTCATGTGACAAAGTCTTTGTTGGGATGTGAACAATGACCGGAATTGTATGTGGATGCCGCGTGAACATGAGGCCATGATGCAGGGTCTTTGTAGGCTTCAAGGGTTCTACTGTGACGACTGAGTTTTCCAGCCTTATTGTAATCAAAGCTCATATAATCAATTAAAGAAATACCGCAAGGGACGCCACTGCGTTTTGGGGCCAATCGGTGTCCGTGTACTTTTTGCAGGAGCACTCTAGTTCCCCCTATTTGTTTTCCTTCTCTAGATCCTCAATGGTGTTGAAGTGTTTTGTGTGCAAGTTTGTTTTTGCATCGCCCTTTGGTTTTGTCTGAAGACCGAGGCCGGTTTACACCGTGCATGATGTACGCAGCTTTTTGGAATTGTGTTGCTATTACAAGCGGTACATACGTATTTTGCTGAGATTGCTTCGCCCCTTCATGCTTTAACAAAGAAGGAAACTCCGTTTTGATGGGCTGATCGAGAAATTGCAGCCTTTAAAAAGCTTAAGGAAAAGCTTACTTCAGATTCCATATTGGTACTACCGGATCTCCGAAAGGGTTTTGTTGTCCAGTGTGATGCATGTGGGAACAGCATTGAAGCAGTTCTCATGCAGGAAGGACATGTGATAGCCTATGAGAGTCGTATATTACAGAATCCCGAGAAGCATTTACAGGTCTATGAGAAAGAGATGTTGGCTGTAATTCATGCTCTTTCTACATGGAAACGCTATTTGCTTGGGGCTTATTTCACTGTGCAAACAGATCATCAGACCTTTCGTTATTTCCTCACGCAAACTAAACTTTATAGAGAAGCATATGAGATGGGCTAACTTTTTGTCTATGTTCCACTTTCAGATTGTACATGTAGAAGGCAAAATAAATGTTGTGGCAGATGCTTTGTCACGCAAGCCACAACTCTCAGCAGTTTCACTTGCTTATCATCATGAGCTTGATGAGATGAAAGAGCAATATGCCCAGGATGAGGATTTTGGCAGGGTCTATGATCAGATGTCTGAGGGTCAACGGCATGATCATTATACTCTCAGGGATGGCTTCTTGTTGTTGCATGGTAGACTGTGTGTTACCAGGCAACTCAAGGTTATGATTGAAAGTCATGCTCCACCGTATGCAGGTCATAGGAGCATTCGAGCCACGGTAAAGACAGTTGAGGCTTTTTTTTTATTGCCCGACCTTGAGAAGAGATATTGATGCTTTTGTTAGGCAATGCATCGTATGTCAGAAGGTGAAGTTTAACACCAGGGTTACTTCAGCCTTTACCTATTCCAGATAGACCATGGGAGAGCATTGCCATGGATTTTATATTTGATCTTCCGAGGACACAAACGCGAAATGATGGCATTTGGACTATCATATGCAGGTTCAATAAGCACGCTCATTTCTCATCCGTTTGTAAGAAGATCAAAGTTGATCACATGGTGAAGTTGTTCATGGCGAACATCTTCAAGTATCATGGCATGCCTTCGTCTATCATTAGTGACCGTGATCCACGGATGACGAGTTTATTTTGGAGAGGGTTATTTGAAAACATGGGTACAACTCTCAAGTTTTCATCATCGCTTCATCCACAGACAGATGGGCAATCGGAAGAGGCTAATTCCACAGTGTTAGATCTTCTCAAGTGTTATGTGTCAGAGAACAAGCAACAATGGGAAAAGTATCTTCCTTTGGTGGAGTTCGCTTATAACAACACCATCCATACCTCGACGGGCAAGGCGCCTTTTGAGATTGTGGAAGGAGGGAAGAAGGCACCATCCATTTTGCACACAAAGGATAAGATCTTTGAGGCTGACTAGTATGTGGAGAACATGGATGAAGCTTATAGCAGAGAAAAGTTGGCACTCCAAAAAACTCAACAAAAGCAAAAGAAGGCAGCAGACTGTCACAGGTGTGCATTAGAGTTTGCATTGGGTGACTGGGTTCTTTTGCGATTTGAGAAAGCTGGACTCAAAAAAAATGAAGGTTAAAGAACGCTTATTCCCTAAGTTGAGCATGCGCTATTATGGACCTTTTCAGGTATTCGAAAAGATCGGTGAGGTGGCCTATTGTTTGAAGCTACCAGATCATTGGAGGATTCACAATGCGTTTCATGTGAGTCTACTTAGACCTTTCCGAGGAGATGGGCCTGAGGATGTATTAGATCAAGCTCAGCCGAAAGTTGAGGAACTTGATGAGGTTCTTATTCCCGAGTAGATACTAGCACGTAAGGAAAGAAAGGTACTAAGTAAAGTTTCCCGTCGCTATCAAGCACTGTTCGCCGATGGATGCGAAGTGGATAGAGGAGGGTGACTTAGCAGATTCACCTCAAGTATTGCAGCCTTATCTTGATGCCTTTGAGTTGGAGTCGACTCTTGCTACGGCTCATTCAGGTTTAGCAGAACATAGGTCTGGAGCATTGCCTAATGCTCAAGAGGGAGGTACCACCTTCGCTCCCTTGATATACAGACAAGCTCAGATGTCACCTAGAGGTCGCTTGGTGCAGCTTTTCTCTCACCCGAAGGTACTAACAGCTGACATTACATCTACTTATGAGACTTCTATGATATATGTGTGCTAGTCACATTGGACGTTGTGGTTATGTATGATTCACAGTGGTATACATCTTGGACTATTACTATACCATTGGTTTGCAATGAATGTTGCTACATATGCATGGCTTAGAGAGATTGGGATGCTAATCTTGCCATATTGTACTTTTCACTTTTAATTGGATCCATAGTCACAGGAAACGGCCGTTTCAACCCCTAGAAACGCATTTCTCTGTGTCAGGACTGCATCCGTTTCCATGGCCGTTTCTCATTTCCCAAGTGATATTGTCACAGGAAACAGCCGTTTCCACCCCTAAAAACTCGTTTCCCCGTTTCTATTCCTCGAACGTTTCCCTTCCAGTTTCTCGTTTCTACTGACTATCGTTGGATCACATGGCTGATATCTTACTGTATTGGGCAGTCTTCCTTAGCAATATGGTTCCGCTTTGCATGCCTTGCTGTATCACCAGAATGCAATCGAGGACGCTTGCCATTTTTCAAGAGGGGGATATGTCATCACCCTGTGAATTTGTGCAACATAAGTGTGAGCATGGTGATCGGTGAGCAAGATGTGTTTAAGGTTCATACTTGGGGCAAAGGTCTTATTAAACAACCCCGTGTGTGGAGGGGACAAGGTATTTAAACAACCCCATGTGTGGAGGGGACAAAGGTATTTAAACAACCCCATGTGTGGAGGGGACAAAGGGAACAAAGGTTTAAACCTTTTTTGTTAAGAATACCACTTTTAGAGCATCGTGGCCCTTTTGGGAGGCTCCACGCTAATATTGGAACTCCTTTGGAAAAAAGGCAACTTCAGCATACATGGGGGGAGCTGGCTTTTTCGTAAAAAGGAGGAGTTGTTCAGCTACGCGCACAGGGGCTGCAGCTTACAGTGTTTTTCTCTCACGTTTTTGGTGAAGTGCGGGGCAGCAGACAGGCGATTAGCTGTCTTCTATCCTTGGGCACACAATCGGCTGCGCGTGGGAGCTCTCTTTCTCTCTCATTGGCTGAAGTCGGCTGGATTGCAGAGAAGCGTGGACTAGATAGAATTCCCTTTGCTTTTTGGCTACTGGATGGCCGCAAGCGCCAAGGACTGAATTGCTCTTTCTCTCTCTCTCTCTCTCTCTCTCTCTCTCTCTCTCTCTCTCTCTCTCTCTACTGGACGCATGCAGGCGGGCAGTTTACTGAAGGCCATAAAAGTGCACAACTGACATGTAAGATTCCTCCCAGCCTGAATAACAATTAAGCCTCTACTTCAATCCCCTGTAATCATTCTATGTTTCTGAATACAAGAAAATATTATTTTTTGGATTGTCAACTTACTGAGCTCGCTGAAGCTTTCGCTCCCCCCTGCTCGCGCTGCAGCCTGCACGCACACCCCCCTCCCCGCCCTCGCGTCTGCTCCACCCGTCTGCCTCGTCCTATCTGCCTTCGCGTCTGCTCCCCCCGCCTCTGCTCATTCGCGCCAGCCCCCCCGCCTCTGCTCATTCGCGCCAGCCTCCCTGCCACTGCTCTTTCGCGCCAGCCCCCCCCTAACCCGTCTTCTTCACGCCCCTGCTCTCTCCCCTTCCTCCGTGACCCGCCCCCTCCGCCTGCCTTCGCCCTTTCCCCCCCTTTTCGTGTTTCATCCGCCCCCCCCCCCCCCCCCCCCCCCCCCGCCTTTTCGCCACCAATGTTTTAAGCCCCTCCCCTCATTTTCTTTCCGCCCCCCCTTTTTTTTCCCCCTCCTCCTCTGTCTTTCGCCTTTCCCCCTCCGCCCCTTCCTGCTCTGCCTTTTGTGCACCTCGGTTCTTGCAGGACACTCCATTCACGCTTTGCCTTCGACTAAGCTTCAGACACTGATGGAGTTTCCTCCCGCCCCGCCTCAGAGGGACTCGTCCGCAGCCCCCTCACCCGCCCCTAAGGATATCCCCATCAGGCTTTCTCTTTCGCCAGAAGAGGAAGCGAGCCTCGCCACAGAGGTGGAACGCCTCCAGGCACATTCCACCATCTGCCGTACAGTCGGCACTCACCCCAACAGAGGGGAGATCCGGGATCTTCTCCAGGCCCGCCTTCTTGCAGATGTGGGCAAGATCCTGAATGTTCAGTTACTGGGCCGCGAACACTACCAAATTGAGTTTGAGTCAGCCCAGAGCGTGGCCCAGGTCTTAGCCATGAGTCCCCTTGACATCAGGGGCGCTCGGGCCTTTTTCAGAACTTGGCAACATGGCTTCGACCCAGCAGCGGCAGAGCAGGGAGAGCGCCTATTCCATGTCACAGTTTGCTTCCCTGGACTCCGCCGCGAGTACCTCCCGCTCCTTTCTAGGATAGGAGCATTGGTGGGCTCGGTGCTTGAGACTGGCCCCACAGCAGCTTTAGTGGTGGCTAGAGCAGCTGGCCTACCTTCGGTCAAGGTTTTGGTTCCTGACATCTCCTCCCTTCCGAAGGTCATTCAGCTACCTAGGATAGGGGAGGGATGGATCGATCAGAGAGTGGAGTTTTCGGGACTCCCGAATCAGTGTTTTATATGCAGGCAGGTCGGTCACCTGGCCAAGGCCTGCCCTCGCAGGAGACCCCGACCTTCACAGCAGCAGCAGGCCCCCGATGGCCCGCCCACAGATGCGGCTCGGCAGGCAGCCTCCAGGACACCTGCTCAACCCACAGAGACCTCGGATTGGCAGCATGGACAGGGGCGCCGTAGAGGGAGACAGCCACACCAGCATGCCCAGAGACCGATGCAACAGCAGTCAGTCTCAGAATCACTGGGTTCCAGTGAGGAACAGCTTTGCTCCCCTCCAGGAGGAGACCCCAGCGCAGACGGAGGATCAGGAGATGCCAGCACCCCCTCCTTCGCCCCCACCCCCCTCCCCCGTCCCCCCCTCCCGCCTCGCTTCCACCTTCGCCTCCTCCCGTTCCCGCCCCCGTTTTGTTAGCGGCTCCTTCCCCACCCCCTTCTCCCCCCCCTCCTCCCCCTCCGCTCGCCTCAGCTCCCCGAGAGGCCCTGGCAGTACCCTGGCGCTCACCTGCAGTCCGGCGGGCACTGAGCACCGACCTTGCTCGTGCACCGCAGAGGAGACCGCTATGCCGATTCGAGCTTCTCAGATATCCTCTATCCGCAGTCGGCTGAGTAGTCTTGACACTAGACAGCGCTCGGAGGCTTTTGACTACTCCTTCACACAGCTTTTTGGAGCGGAGGGTCCCCATGAGCCAGCACCCATCAGAGTTCATGTGGTGATACCTCCAACCCGAGGGAAGGAGGCACTTGATTCAGCGGTGGCCTTCTCCTTCCCTCTTTGTGGCACTAGCGACCGGGAGTGGACTCACAAGAATTTGATTTTGAAATGAAGTATCGGTCGGGGAAAGAAAATGTGGTTGCAGATGTGCTCAGCAGAAAAGCCTCCTTGCTTGCAATAATAGTGGTGTCAAATCCATTGATCAATGAAACAAAGGAGAAAATCTTGCAAGACAAATTCTTTGCTCCTATTGCAAGAAAGCAAGACTCCTCAAGAAATAAGTCGAGTTCTTGGCTACAAACTGGATGAAGGATGCATGTATTATAATAATCGGCTATGTATCCCCAATGATGTGAAAATAAAGAGAAGAATTCTGAGAGAAGCCCATGATAGCGTGAAAGCTGGATATCCAGGGTTTATAAAAACCTATATGTCTGTGAAGAAAAGCTTCTTCTAGCCAGGACTCAAAAAGGATGTACTTGATCATGTGCGGAAATGCTTGATGTGCCAAAGAGTCAAGGCAGAGAGAGTCAAGATGCCACGGAGACTGCAGCCTCTAGACATTCCACAGATGAAGTGGGAATGCATCAGTATGGACTTTGTCACTGGATTATCTTTAGTGCAATTAAGTTACAACTCCATTTTTGTGGTAGTTGACAGGCTAACCAAAGTTGCCCATCTAATTCCAGTGAAAGAAACATACTCTGCAGTGGATGTTGCCAGAGTTTTCCTTAAGAAGATCTTTAGATTGCATGGTTTACCCAGGAGGATAGTAAGTGACACAGATCCCAAATTCACATCGAAATTCTGGACTGCGTTCTTTTAAGCAGTAGGAACTTTCTTGGATCTCAGCACAGCCTATCACCCCGAAACAGATGGCCAGACGGAAAGGGTGAATCAAGTAATAGAAGATATCCTTCGGTCATGCTGCGGCAGGGAACCCAAGAAATGGTTAAGTCATCTGCATCTGGTCGAATTTGCTTACAATGCTTCTTATCATCAGAGCATTGGGATGAGTCCTTTCAAAGCTTTGTATGGACAAGATTGCCTTACATCGTTGACTTGGTCTAACCCATTGATCAGAGTCAAAATGTCCAGACAAATGCTTGATGACATGGACCAGCAGATGCAATCAATCCGTAAAGATATAAAGGCAACCCAAGACAGACAAAAGCATTATGTAGATAAAAAGAGGTCAGAGAGAGAGTTTGAAGAGTCAGATTATATGGTCTTCATTCGAGGACGACTAAAAAGAAGTTCCTTATCCTTAGGGAAGTACAAGAAGCTCTCTCCCAGATACTGTGGGCCGTATGCTGTCATAAAGAAAGTGAGCGATCTAGCCTACAAACTTCTTCTGCCTCCCCATCTCAAGGTACATGATGTATTCCATCTCAGTTTGCTTAAGAAGTATATACCTAGCCCGAGTCACATTCTTGATGATAAACAATTGATCTCTCCGACACAAGGCCAGATGATACTCCAACTTGAGGAAATCCTTGACGTTCGGGAGAAGATTCTCAGGAGCAGAGTCCTCAGAGAATTCCTAGAAAAGTGGAAGTTCTTCCCTCTAGAAGACGCCACCTGGGAGAAAGAAGAAGAGTTGGCGAAGGATTACCCCCACTTTGCGAGATGAGGTGTTACGAGCCTGTGTTTTTCCCTCTGGACAAGAAGCAGATGGGCATGGGCACGGGCACGGGACGCACAGTGTGGACAGGCATCAGTTGAATGTGAAAAGGAAACCCATGTTAGTGGCCAGCCCAAGTGTGAAAGGGAACAAAAGAGATTTTTTTAAAAGTTCTAAGGTTTTTAAACCTTTGATGACTTAAAGACCTAATAATATTATTTGAAGGCATGCGTTTTTTATAAGCTGCTTTTGGCGTTTTTATGAAAAGCGTTTTGTTTCTTTAAAGAAGGCAAGGTGATTGCTGTGTGGAAGGTGGCCATGGTGTGGCGCACGGATACTGCCGCCGCGTCGCCACAGGGTACAACCGTGCTGCCACCACCAGTTACTGTTGTTGCGCCACCACTGGTACAGGCGCCCCCGCCGTTGCTAGAGTCGCCGCCACCGGGTACAAAGGAGCGCCGCCGCCAAGTACAGGAGCCGCCGCCGTCGGGTACCACCGTTGGATACTGCCGGGTACCGCTGCCGCTGCCACCGCTGCAGTCGAGTACCGTCGGGTGGTACTACTGCCACTGCCGCCGCTGCAGTCAGGTATTGCCACCGTGCCGCCGCTGTAGTTGGGTACTGCCAAGTGCCGCCGCCGCCGGGTACCGGTGCCGCTGCTGTTGGCTGATACTGTTGCTGCCATACTGTTGCTGCTGCTAACGTACTGATGCTGTTGTTGGCCGTTGGGCGTTGTTATACTTGCATGTATGAGTTACTGCTGTTGGGCGCTGATAAGTGCTGATGCACATGGCCTACACCAGGGTGCTACTGCACATGGACAACCAGGCCAGTGATTAGGTGGTTGAGCATGGGTTACTAGCAAGTAAAACGCAACCAAGCGACTACATCTATGGGCAACGAGCAATAGGCAGCTAGGCAGGCGTCAGGCAAGAGTCTCTCTGCAGACAATATGGCAGTCAGACGAGGGTCAGATGGGAGACTCTCTACGCCAGGTGGCTACATGTGTGGAAGCAGCCAGCGTAGGTCTCTCTCTCTCTATCTCTCTTGGAAGAAGGTGAGCTGAAGGAGGCACCAAGGAGCTAACAGCCAAGGGGTTTCTCTCTCTCTCTTCGCAAGCAGGCTTTGTTTACGAGATTGGGATACAGAGGATCAAGCTACATATGCACAAGATGATGTTCTTGGAAGAGATGTGTGTTGCTTTTCGTCTTGGACCTATGTGTATTCACGGATGGCTTGACACGTCCTCTATCTTTCTCTCTCTGGAATTTTGGCATTGTAATTGGAAGATGCATATAAGGATTTATCTGTCATGGAAACAGGACATTGGTTTTCGAGAAGAAACAGGACATTGGTATCGAGGATACAAGCCTGTGGTTTATGGATACACGTCTTTGGTTTATTAGATACAGGTCTTTGGTTTCATGTGGAATACATGTCTCTGGATTCATGTGAACAGGTTAAAGTTTTCTCGAGGTTAAATGCAGGCTGTGACTATAGGAAGGACATATGGTTTGATACAGCCCTACTGTTGTTTGGGAAAAGGTTGTGGGATCCATGGTTGAGATGGAGAAGACCTTTTCAAGCAGGGAAGTGTCGTACAAGTGTGCCTTCTCTATGAAATGCTTTATTGTAATAGCAAGAGACGTTATTTGGAAAGTCCTGGGTGAAAAGCTAAAAGGGATCCTATTGGTAAAGGATTCGACAAGTTGTACTATGTACTCATTTTTTATCGAGTAAAGAAATACCGCAAGAGGCGTCACTGCGTTTTGGGGCCAATCGGTGTCCTTGTACTATCTGCAGGAGCATTCTAGCTCCCCTGTTTGTTTTCCTTTTTCAGGTTCTCATGGGCGATGAAGTGTTTTGTGTGCGAGTGTTTATTCCACCGCCCGTTAGATTTCTGAAGGCCGGTTGCATGAGGACATCTCGCGTTTTTCAAGTGGGATATGATGTAAGATTCCTCCTCAGCCTCAATAACAATTAAGCCTCTACTTCAATCCCTTGTAATCATTCTATGTTTCTGAATACAAGAAAATATTATTTTTCCTTGTTTGACCTAGTGAGATAAAAATTTCTAGAGAGTGGTAAACCAATATTGGGATATTCTTGGATAAATAAATTCTACAAATATCAAAAAAATGTTTCCCTGAAATAGAAAATCAAAATAGATTTTCCAAGATGCAATTGGAATTAATTAAAAATGATTTAGAAGACCTTATCCTAAGGCTCAAGATTTTCTGAAAATTTTAGATTCAGGTTCCTATAGACCAATAAGATTAATCCAACTGTTGGGATAAGATAAATCCAAGGAATAAAAGAAAATACCAAAAAATGAGTAAATGCCCACATAGCATGAAGAGTTGACTGAGTACTAGATTTATTAGTTAAAATTTATGAAGTATTAATAAAAAAATGAGATATTTAGAGTAATCATTCATTTTTGACACATTGGTAAGGAGAAGGGGACCCTTCAAGGAGGCGCCTATTTCACATGTGTAGATGAGTTTTAAACTCAAAAATAATAGGATATTTTTCTCTCTCCTCTCTCCTAGATCAAACCAAATCAAAAAGGGAGCCAAACTGGTCTAAAACTTGTCCAAATTAAGCCAAACTGAAGCTAGAAAATTCTAGAACTCAGTTAGACTCAGTTAGTGGCACGCAAAACACAATAAAATCTTTATAAAGAAATCCCACCAATACAGTGGTCGGGTGGTTAGCTAACCCATGGACCAAATGGAGTTAGGCTAGATCAGAGGATTCCTGAGAAACAACTAGATACGATTAGTTACGTTAATTAGTTTAAATCCTGAGAAGACCTCGTTCTGTGGGAGGGGATTAACGGCTACGCCTCGTAAATGAGGAAAAAAGCGGTGATTCCATGGACCAAGTGCAAGTCTCTTCTTGATCTGACTATGTGACTTCAGGTTCGGTCAGATCAGTTTAACTAGTTAAGACTTTGACTCGTTAGAGTAATTCCCCCGTTAGAAGATTTTTCCCATGGCGGAATCGTCCGTGCCTTCCGGGCGAGGAGAGTCTTCCGGGCCCGGTCCTGGGTGGTCCCGGACATTTGCGGGCGAGGCCCCGAATGTGGATCCCCGCCCCGCGTGGGAGACCGACGCCGCTTCCGGTGCCGGCAAATGCACCGCGAAGGGGGAGGGGACCCCACATGACAGGTTTCTCTCTTTCTTTTTCTAGGGGAAAGCAACACAAGGACTGTAAGTTTCTCTCATTGCGAGTATGTGGGACTGCAGGAAGTGCCTAACCGAGTCTCTCTTTTCACTGGTTCGTGACTGTTTCGGAATTGTTTCTCTGACCCTTTGTGAGAGGAAGGGTTTGGCAGTTTGGAGGGTGGAGACAGGGCAAGTTTTTGGACTGAATTGGAAGAGTTTATGGACTGTTTTATGGCTGAGTTTGTGGCTATGTGCATGGGCCAATTAGGCCTCATGGATGCACTGTCTTAGCTGATTAGAGGAGAATAACAATGTGGTGTTTTTGGGGCACAAGCCTGTGTGTAACCTCTATGCTAAGAGGTCCAGAGGATTGGCAGATTGGAGATGCAAGCAAACAAGGCATGAATGGCCATAATGTACTCATTTAAACTCTTCCATTGAATTTGAATAAAGAAATACCGAAAGGGACGCCAAGCTTTGGGGCCAACAGGTGTCGTTCTTCTGTTCGTTTACGAGCACTCTATGTGTGGCCAGCCCAAGTGTGAAAAGGGACAAAAAGGATTTTAAAGTTTTTAAGGTTTTAAAAACCTTTGATGATAAAAAAAATTATTTTTTTTTGAAGGCATGCGTTTTTGCTAAGTTGCTTTTGGCGTTTTTGAGAAAGTGGAATCGCATCTTTAAAAAGGCGAAGGGTGGCGCATGGCGTTTGGGGGGCGCATCACCTTGAGCGATCAAGCACGAACGTGGAAAATAAATGAGCGCATCACCTTGAACCAGGCGGCTGTACGGGTGACTGGGCGCTGCTGCGAACATGTGGTACAGCCGGCTGCGCGTATGTGTGGTACAGGCGGCTGCGCATACGTGCGGTACAGGTGGGCGCTACTGCTCATGGGCTACAGCCAACACAGGGCACCAGGCAGGCTGCGCATGGGCTACAGCCAGGCGGGCTACAGCCAACAGAGGGCGCCAAACGGGCTACGCATATGGGCTACAGCCAACGCAGGTCTCTCTCTCTCTCTTGTGGAAGGGGCGGCCACAGAACGTGTGATTCTTGGAAGGAGGCGAGCTAAAGGAGGCGTCGAGGGACTAACAGCCGAGAGGTTTCTCTCTCTCTCTCTCTCTCTCTCTCTCTCTCTCTCTCTCTCTCTCTCTCTCTCTCTCTCTCTCTCTCTCACAGAGGGGTTTCCGGCTGAGTGGACGATGCACACTATTGTGCCGATCCATAAAGCGGGAGATGTACTAGACCCCGAGAACTACAGGACCATCATGATTGGCCATATATTGGCCAAACTATACAGGGCAGTTTTGGAGGCAGAGCTGAGCACTCATGCAGAGGTTGGGGGATTGAGAGCAGCAGGCCAGGCAGGCTTCCGTCGAGCCTTCTCGACCATCGACCACATTTTTACATTGAGGTGCCTGATTGATCAGGCCAAGGCACGGAGGCAACGGCTCTATTGTTGCTTTGTGGATTTCCACAAGGCATTTGATACTGTGCCCAGAGAGCGCCTCTTTCGGCGACTACAGACACTAGGCATACCTTCAGACATGATGTGGGGCATATACAGGCTATATGAGCAGGTCTTTGGGAGAGTCCGATGCCCAGGAGGCTTGTCCGACACAGTTGCTAGCACCATTGGTGTGAAGCAGGGGTGCCGGGTGCCCGCTCTCCCCCACGCTCTTTGGGCTCTATATTGATGAGGTGGTCGATTACAGGGAGGAGGCTCTGGGGTTGAGTTATCAAGTATTACTGTCCATATTGTGCTTTATGCTGATGACATCGTCTTGGTATCCGACACGCAGGTTGGGCTTCAAAGACACCTTGTGGCTCTTGATGACTTTTGCACACAGCAGGGGCTCACAGTGAACCTTGGGAAAACCAAGGTTATGATCTTCCACACTTCACCCGCAGTCAGGAGCCACACTACTCTCACATTAGCAGGAGGGCGGGTCGAGGTGGTGAGCTCTTATGTTTACCTTGGCATCACATTTACTAGCTCAGCTGGACGCTTCTCCATGGCTCAGGCAGTCCGGACAGAGTGACCCGGGGGTATGCAGCTCTTGCTGGCCTTGAGCGTCAATGTCATCAGGCACATTTTCAGGAACCCCGCACGAAGGGGTGGCTCTTTGATACATTAGTGACACCAGCCTTGATGTATGCAGCAGCGGTTTGGGCACCAAGGCTTGTAGCCTCCACATGGGTACAGCTGGAGAGACCACAGATCTTGATGCTCTCGAGGATGATACGCAGCAAACCATCCGTCCCGCACGACATTGTTCGAGCTGAGTTTGTTGCACCACCTATGGCAGTGGAGGCATTGTTCCAGACGATCTCCTTTATATACAGGATGAGGGAGATGCCCATGGAGAGATTATCCCGCCGAGCTTCTGAGGCATCCAGACAGCTGGCCGAGGCTGGACACACTGGATCTTGGTATGCACAGATGCTACAGTGGTTCTCACATCATGGTATAGACATTGAGCGGTTGCCACCTTTTCAGTATGATCAGTCTGCTCCACGGGGTTACCTCTCTCTCAATGAGAGGAACAGAGTGATGAGACAGGACATATGGCAGCACTACATACAGGAGACATGGACAGCACCAGAGAGCCCACTACCACCGAAGATGCTGTATTACAGATACCACTTTATGAGCATCTCAGGGGATGGGTTTATACATCAACCGCAGTACATGGATGTATACATGCCACACAGCTCTCGCATTGCTATTGGACAGCTACGAGTCTCATCACATCAGCTAGAGATAGAGGCTCGAAGAGCGGCACGGGTTCCTAGAGCTGAGCGGATATGCAAATTGTGTCGCAAGGAGGTGGAGACTAAGGATCACTTTGTATGTAGATGTAGAGCCCACTAGGGGGTCAGAGATAGGTATGCAGGATTGTTTGCGGAGCACTCTTCACTACATCAGTTGATGGAGGCCTCGGACCAGCGACATGGCAGACTACTATTAGAGCTTCATAGTTCTCGAGAGAGACTCCTCCAGACACTCGCTCCCACTAGGGGTGGGAGACAGTCCCAGCTCACAGATTTCTTCCATAGAGCTATGCCAGTGCCAGTTGATGTACCACGTGGGGTGACCGCACAGAGAGCAGAGGAATTGAGAGCCAGGAGGAGACCTAGACAGACTGGACATAGAGCACCCCGACTCCGTCACCGAGAGATAGCAGCTATCCGAATGAGACACCAGATGGAGACACAGGAGAGGCTAGCTCGCTTTCATTCAGACTTAGGGTACATGTTCATGCCATTCACAGCCTCAGCATCGGCGATGTATGATATCTTATATCCCTCTTATGGCACTGGATGGAGTTAGACATAGATCTACATAGCATGCTTGTACTACCCCTTCAGCATATAGAGATGCATCTTGCCTTAGCACTCCATCCACATCCCCACCCCCCTTATATTGTTTGTATATGGGCTCCACCGATCCATGATGATTCACAGTTGTATCCAGACACATGCACACTTTTTCTTTTGTTTCTTTTCTTCCGATGACCGGAAGAACACAATTGTATTATTTTTTGTCTCATAGGCCGACTTTGGCCTCTCGTGGACGTTAATATATCTTTCTCTCTCTCTCTCTCTCTCTCTCTCTCTCTCTCTCTCTCTCGGCGAGTAAGAGAGAGAGTTTATGCCATGGCACGGGTGTGCACGTGACATCCCCTCCTAAACTTGATGATGGGGTAGACATTATCATCCTTCCTCCCTCGGCTTCTGACTTTGACAAAGTATAATAAAAGAGTCCAAATATAATAAAAGAGTCCACACTTGGCTACTCCTTGGGGCACTTGGACCAAATACAATAAAATGGTTGAAAAGCCTCGAAATTGACCAGGTCTCGACAACGAACACACCCTCTAAAGTGACTAAATGGTAAGGATATGTCCACGCCATAGCATTGAAAGGTGTATGTAAACCGGCCTTGGTCTTCAGACAAAACCAAAGGGCGCTGCAAAACAAACACTCGCACACAAAACACTTCAACACCTTTGAAGACCTACAAAAGGAAACAAACAGGGGGAGCTAGAGTGCTCCTACAAACAGTACACGAGCACCGTTTGGCCCCAAAACGCAGTGGCTCCCCTTGTGGTATTTCTTTAATTGATTATAAGAGCTTTGATTACAATAAGGCTGGAAACTCAACCGCCCGTCACAGTAGAACTCTTGAAGCCTGCAGAGACCCTGCATCATGGCTTCTTGTTCACTCGGCATCCACAAACAATTCCAGCTATTGTTCACATCAAAAGACTCTTTCACATTGAGTCCTACATACAAAAACTTTCTCCCATGATCAAGGCTGCCACAACCATCCAAAGCCTTTCACCCTATGAACAGCATCACACGCTGACACATCCAATTCTCCTACTTCACAACAAAGACTCCAAACTGTTTCCCAAAAGAGAACTCGCATCACAACACAGCATACTATACAATCGACACATATGTACCAACCCTCTCTGCCTTCCAAGGGTACTATCCATCTCAGTCATGGATTCCCCAGCCCCTGTCCAATCAGCAACAAGGCTGTACCAAACATGTGTCCATTCCTGTAACCACTGCCTGCATGTGACCTATCTCCAAGAGAAACCAAAAACGTGTTTCCTCGAGAAACCTACAACCTATTTCCGCATGAAATCCTTAGACTTGTTTCCCCTTGAAACCTTCGTCTCGTTTCCATACAGAACCATACAAAGCACCATCCAAAGACAGTGCCAACAATGGCATACATCCAATGACCTGTTTCCCCATAAAACATCTCGAAACATAGATATGTCCACAACTACAGGTCCCTCTGTTCCTTTCAAGCAAGAAGCAAACAATCTATTCCATGAACCTGCACCCATGAGAGCTTGAATCTCCTCCATGCCAAGAAACACATCCAAGTGACCCTGTACTTGCAGCCAGAGACCCATACACACAGCTGTACTTGCAGCCAACCAAAACAGCCCATAAATAGTCTTAAAACGACCCCACGCCTCCTTCCAAGAGAGAGAGAAAAGCCCACGTGGATGTGCGTTTCTTGCTCAATCCTGCGTTTCTGCCCTCCTACACTCCAGCCCATGCGGCTGTGCCAAGAAGGAGAGAAAGAGAACCCATGTGTGCGCTGCAGCCACTTCCACGAAAGAGAGAGAGAGAGAGAGAGAGAGAGAGAGAGAGAGAGAGAGAGAAATAGAACCGTCCTGTCGTATTGTATCTCCTGCTGTCTTCCACGCAAGAGAGAGGGGGAAAGAGCAGTCCAGCCTACCGGCTTACCAAGGGGGAGCCCACGGGCTGCAGCCCGACTGTTTTTCCACCAGCCCCTGGGGCATCTAGCTGCAGCCCGCCGACTGCAGTTCTGTTGTGCACCTCCTGCAGCCAGCCCGCCTTCCCCCAAAAAGAAAGAAAGAAAGATTTTATTAACGTCTTCCAAAAGACCAAACTCGGCCTATGATACAAATCGGAGTACCTGTATGGGGTATCCTCTGTCATCCCAACAAAATGAAAAAGTACTGAACTAAAAAGCTGAATCTGGGTGTGCAATAAGTACAATGAGTGATGAAGGGGATGCAAGTCTACTACTAGGAGAATGCAAAGCTATATGCATGGAGTATACAATCATGATATGCAGCCTAGCTAGCTCCATCCTGTACCATACTGGGGGTATAAAATGGTATACATCAGTGAAGGGGGTGTCCACAGCTCCCTAAAGAACATGCCTGGGTGTGCTCTGAAGCGAGACAATCGCTCCGCACCCTCTCTGTGAAACTGAGTTCTGATCTCTGTCATCTCTCTCTGGTATAGGCGTGGTGTCCGAAAGCCAGGTGTCCTCTGTCTCCTGCGGGCTCTAAGTGTCTCTGCTCTCTGGAGAGTAATTCCCTGCCGTGTAGGGGCTGGGAGGGGGATGGATCTCTGAAAAAATGTAATCTGTGTCTGTCGCCCCCCCTCTGGGGCTGTCTGAGCCTGTAATAATGTCTCTCTGTGGCGCTGTATGTCTAGAATGAATCTCCCCAGTATGCGCTGGTCTGCTGCCTCAAAGATCTAGCATAGGGAATGTGGCTCTCTGAATAAAATGGGATATCTCTCTCTGATGGCTGTATATGCTCTGCATCTGCATACATAATGCTCCTCACTCTCCACCTCCTCTCTGCACAATCTGCATACCCTCTCCTCTCGGGAGATCCGTGCTGCTCTACCAGTCTCAATCTCCAATCAGTGTGATGAAACTCTAAGCTGACCAATAGCCACTCGGGAGCCGTGTGGTAAAAAGCCCTCCATGTATCTAGGCCTCTATAAATCCATCATCAGTGATACTCATGAAGTGATCTCTGTAGTATAGCATCTTCGGTGGAAGAGGCTATGTAGGCGATATCCATGTCTCTCGTGTATAGAGCTGCCATAGATCCTGTCTCAATACTCTGTTCCTCTCACTATGAGAGAGACAGATATGTGGTGCATCCCTGTCATACTGGAATGGTGGTAGATGATCCATGTCTAGGCCATGCTGTGAGAACCAATGTGTGACCTGTGCATACCATGATCCTCTCTCTCCTGCCTCAGCTAGCTGTCTAGATGCCTCAAAAGCTCTGTATGACAATCTGTCCTGTGGCATCTCTCTGAATCTGTCTAGCAGGCATATGGCCTCTACCATCATAGGAGGCGCAACAAACTCTGCTCGGATAATGTCATGAGGTACTGACGGTTTGCTGCGTATCATGCGTGCCATCATGAGGGCCTGTGGTCTCTCTATTTGTGTCCACCAATGGGTAGCAAGGCCTGGCGCCCATACCGCTGCTCCATACATCAATGCCGGTGTGACTAATGTGTCAAATAGCCACCCCTTCGTCCGAGGCTCCTGAAAATGCGCCTGGTGGCACTGTCTCTCTAGCATAGCCAATGCTGCATATCCCCGTGTCAATCTAGCTCTCGCTGCTGAACCCATGGTGAAGCGTGTGGCTGCTGCAGAGAAGATAACCCCTAGGTACACGTATGATGTCACCACCTCCACCTTGCGTCTTGTGAGAGTGAATGTCAGCTGACTCCTGCCCTGTCTCGATGTATGAAAGACCATAACCTTGGTTTTCCCAAGGTTCACAAAAAGACCCCTCTGTGTGCAGAAATCATCGAGTGCATGTAGATGCTGCTGTAGACCACCTAGAGACTCCTCCATCTCCGCCTCCCCGTGTAATGAAGTCAGCCACCTCATCAATGTATAACCCAAATAGCGTGGGGGAAAGTGGGCATCCTTGCTTCACAACAATGGTGCTAGCAATAATCTCGGACATATCTCCTGGACATCTGACTCGCCCAAAAACCTGCTCATATAATGCATAGCTACCCCATGTCATATCTGCTAGTATGTCAAGAGACTGCAGGCGTTGAAATAGCCTCTCTCGTGGTATTGTGTCAAATGCCTTGCGGAAATCCACAAAGCAGCAATAGAGCTTTCTCTTCCTCACTCTGGCCTGATCAATCATACATCTCAAAGTTAATATATGGTCAGTGGTAGAGAAAGCTCTCCTGAAGCCTGCCTGCCCTGATGAGCGTAAACCTGCTCGCTCAGCATATAAGCTAAGCTCTTGCTCCAGCACTACTGCACCATAGAGTTTGGCCAGCACGTGGCCAACCATAACCGTCTTGTAGTTGCTCGGATCGAGCATATCCCCTGATTTGTGAATCGGCACAATGGTGTGCATCGTCCACTCCGCAGGCAAACCCTCTGCTAGTGCCCTGTTAGGAGCTAAAGAATCTACTACATATATGAGATGCTCACCCTGCAGGCCCATATGGTCGGCGGCCCGTCCATGCTGTAGGCGGCGGATAGCTTCTTGTACCATCGAGTGGGTAAAGAAGCTAGCTGTGGTAGGTCGAGGCTCATGTGGCTGAGGTATAGGTGGCTGCTGTGGGGCGTGGTATAGGCCCTCTGCATATGTGTGCCATGTCTGTGGATCTGCAATGGGTGTCGGTGTCCGGGGCTCTCTGAAGTGCCGCCATGAGACAGGGCTATCTCTACTCATGAAGAAATGAAAGATCTCTAGCTCCTGTATCTCTGCGAAGGCCCACCTTTTGCGGCGAGTAAGTCTCCTCATCTCTCTCCTCGACTCCTGCTCTGTGATGTCTCCCAAGGCTCTCTGTATGCGGAGCCGTGAGTATGGGGCTCTGCACTCGTCATCATACCATTTGTTCTGGGGCATAGTCCCAGGTCTCGCAGGCTCTCCTGAGTGTACACGATGTGGGAAGCTCTGTAATGCAGCCGTGTGTAGCACACTGATGCCAACTGGGCTGTAATGGTATCCATAGGTGCCAGGGGATCCATGAGTAGGAGCCCATCCTCTACTCTGCCAGTGTATATGTCTGCCATGTCATGTGTGAAGTAGATGGTAGTGTGTGGCGTCGGTATGTGGGGGGCTGGTGATACTGGTGATCTGGCTAGTGAAAATGCCAAGTATGTATGATCTGCCCCAATAGGACGAGGTGGAATGGAGAATGAGGTGACAAGCTGTGATGCCTCCAAAGACCCCATAATGTAGTCTACCACCGTGCCTCCGGTCCGTGTATGACCCCCATGTGGGAAGCATGTCAGCCCTCCTGATCTCGGCCACTGTAGCATCCCGTTATAAATAACGAGACGATGCCTGGCTCCCAACTCTAGTAAGTGGTCCCCATAATGTCCTCTGTCAAGTCCAGTGTCCTCTGATGCCCGACTAGCCCCTATCTCCTCTGGATCCACAGGGTGGAGGATCTCCATGTCATCATAGTCATACACCTCACACTGTCTACTCTGTGTGTGGGCATTGAAGTCGCCCGTAAGAAATACTTCCCCTGAGTTCTCTCTGCTGTCACTCTCTGACCTGCATTTGAAGACCTACCATTTGTTCACTCATCATGGATTTGCCTAGACCAGTTATCACTTTGCAAAAATTCTCTAGAGAAAATTTCCCAACATGGCAAACCAAAGTGAGACTTATCCTCATGAGAGATGGCCTGTGGAACATAGTCAAAGGAACAGATGAGAAACCAGACGGAGCTGCCATTTCTCCAAATGTCAAAGCATGGGTGGACCGCAACGACAAGGCACTTGCCCATATTGGCCTAGGTCTTGCAGATAATTTGATACATCACATCTGTATGGTATGCTGTGCTGTGGTGTGAGTTCTCTTTTGAGAGACAGTTTGGGAGTGTGTGATGTGCTGCAAAAGCACTAGATATGTCAGGGTGTGATGCTGTTCATAAGGTGAGAGGCTATGGATGGTTGTGGCAGCCCTGATCATGGGAGAAAGCTTCTGTATGCAGGACTCAATGTGTGAGAGTCTTTTGATGTGAACAATGGCTGGACTTGTTTGTGGATGCCGAGTGGATATGAAGCCATGATGCAAGGTCTTTGCAAGCTTCAGGAGTTCTACTGTGACGGCTGAGTTTCCAGCCTTATTGTAATCAAAGCTCTTATAACCAATTAAAGAAATACCGCAAGGGGCGCCACTGCGTTTTGGGGCCAATCGGTGTCCTTGTACTGTTTGCTCGAGCATTCTAGCTCCCCCTGTTTGTTTTCCTTTTCTTGATCCTCAAAGGTGTTGAAGTGTTTTGTATGCAAGTTTGTTTTTGCACCGCCCTTTGGTTTTGTCTGAAGAACAAGGCCGGTGAAACCGGCCTCTGATAGAAACCAGAGTGCGGTAGACTAGCAGTCACCCATCCACTTGTAGTCTAGATGTGAAAACAAAACAGATTGGAGCTAGAGTGCCCAAATCTGAAAACAAAGCGACACATGTTGGCCCCAAAGCTTGGCACCCCTTGCGGTATTTCTTTATTCAATTCCAAAAATATGAATGGCTGAGTACAACAAAAAAATCAGCCCAGAGATTACACCTGTATGTCCAATCTGACGGCCCACAATACCTCTTAGCACAGAGGATCTATGCACACAGATCTATGTCTCAAAATAACACACTGTGCCTCCCTCTGATCAGCCAAGACCACTAAGCAGGGCAGCCATGAGCATACATCTGGCATAACTCAAGTACATGATTCAACATCTCAGCTCATACATACATGTACTGTCCAAACTCTGTCTCAACCCTTGTCAATCTGCCATACCTCTCCTCTCACAAGGGGCCAGATAGCTCATATCTGCAACAGACATCAAGCAGTAGAAAGAGAGATAGATGAACAGATGAGGAGCTCGTGAATCAGCACTGGAGGAAGCAACGATACCAATCTGTACTTGCAGGCACTTGTTTCCACAACCCTGCTTCACACACATGCACGTACTTGTCTGTACCCTCCTCCTTGTGTTCACTTCTATGCTGTCTTTGATTGTACAGTCCTGAAAAACAGCCCCATACCCGTCTGTACTACCTCGGGATTCGTGCCAAGGACTGTCCTTGTATACGCTGTCGTGACGTGGGCGGTATCGCTGGGAAAGTGCGAGACTTCTGGCTGTGAGAGTCGTTTTCAAATCCCACCAAGGAAACAGAATATATATCTCTTCAAGAGGCATAAGACATCTCCATTTTGGATGACATGTACATGTGCCAATTCACTTCAAAACACTCCCAAATTCAACTTGATGATTACACATAAGTTATGTGTCAAGAGCATGACCAGCTCCAAGCATAGATCTCCTGACCCTTTATCCAAGTGCCTCATACATAACACATGTAGGCATAGCACAATCTTCAAAAGATTCCCATATACATGTAACCATTCACATCACATGTTTCACATAATGTCAACATCTCCATTTCAAGATGACTCTTGATCTCATGAAAACCTCTGCTTTCAGATTCCAACAACTCACAAAGCAAAAGATGGCATATGGCATATATACATCATCACATGATTTCCAAAACCAAAGAGAACATATAACATTATGACATTAAGACCTCTGCAAGCGATCTCCTTCGCTCATCTACACCCCGACTCCACACTCGAACAGGCGGCTCCCAGTGTCTTCAGCTACTGCTGCTCTGCGCCTTGTGAACTTGTTGCCCATAATGAAGAACTGAAAACTCCTATGTGTGCGGCAGCTTCGCAATTACTGCATCTGCAGACTTGTTGTCCATAATGTTGACCCAAAAACCCTATGTGTTCTGTAGCTTCAGAATCATCATACATCTGTGGACAACAGACTTGCCTCCGCAGTTCGCTTGCTACGGCAACATAACCTGCCTTCTTGTACAAAAATCCAAGTGCACCGTAAACCTCTCAGACATTTCCGAGTTCAGGTTCCTCTACAACCAGATTCTTGAATAGTAATCTACCAAAGCCAACGCGAGCAGATAATATACACCTGAAACCTTGACTCTCAGGGAGTCCCTGATTCAGGTTCCCGCCACAGCCAGATTTCGCATTGGAATGGGGACTCGAAACGTGAACGGCTGGCATCAGGAAGGAAACTTGGAAACTCAAACTCGGGCATCGCCACTTAGCACGAGAACGGTTTTTATCTTTAGGCGGCCACCTATTCCAGCGTTTTCGCCTCTGGTCCCGCTGAATCCCAGCCTATCCTCTTTACGCCTGAAGCGCTGTGTGGGCTCCCTGACCCGCCGTGCAGTCGGGGATCTTACACACACAACATGAGAGTGGATTGCACAGGAGATACAATACTGCATCTTTGCATAAAGCTTAGGAAGAGTGTATCCATCATAAACACAAGCTTCTTGAACATCACGCACAGCAGCTTGCTCCACAATGTTCCTGACAAGGAACCGTTTCACTGCCTTGTCCTTGGGAACGCAGCCAGAGTCACACGGGGACGCGGGGACAGGCCGTAGGGACGCGGGACGCGGGGACGCGGAGACGGGGACGGCCGGGGACGCGTGGGACGTGCGGGGGACGCCGTGCAACACGGGGACGCCTGCAGGCGTCCCGGGGACGCGTTCCCGAAACGGGGGACGGGCAGGGGACGCGGTGAGGGGACGTCTCCAACGGCCAGAAACGGGCAGAAAAACGGCCAGAAACGGGCGGAAACGGGCAGAATTCCAGCTATAAAAAAAGGCACAATCTCTATTGCACCCACACTCGTTTCTCAAGCCTCATTGCTCAAGCTTCCAAATCCATCTCTCTCCAAGTTGTGCCAAGTTGTGCCAAGTTCCAACTTCCAAGCCATCTCTCTCTCTCTCTCTCTCTCTCTCTCTCTCTCTCTCTCTCTCTCTCTCTCTCCAAGCCATCTCTCTCTCTCTCTCCAACTTCCAAGCCATCTCTCTCTCTCTCTCTCTCTCTCTCTCTCTCTCTCTCTCTCTCTCTCTCTCTCTCTTGCACCCTTCTTCCCTCTCTCTCACACTATTCATCATTCATGGCATCTCAAGGTGAAGGCGCCGCCGCCACATCTTCCGTTGCGGGCTCTTCACGAAGGAGGCCGGCGGTGCACACATGGTCATGGTGGGATGAGGTCCACTACGCTAGTCGTGGAGTGGGCGGTGGTTCAAGGGCATGGAATTGCAAGCTTTGTTCCTACAAGAGAAGTGGCGGCGCCAACAAAGTGCGAGCTCACTTTTTGCACGAGGCCGGTCATCAAGTGCAATTTTGCGCACGTGTTACTCCTGAGAAGCGAGCGGAGCTTCTTGAGAAGCTCAAGGTTTATGAGGTGGCCGAGGCGGCAAAGAGAGGGCGACATGTTGCCGTTGATCCTCATGATGTGGTGAGAGCACGAGAGCAACCGACGCGAATGGAGGTGGAGAGGAACCCAAATCTTGCTTCAAGCTCTCAACCATTCAAGTCCACTCCATCCACATCGGGTGCCTCCATTCCCATCCGCCGTCAATCCACTCTTAACGAGAATTGGAACCCAAAATTGAAGGATGAGGTGGATAGGTCGGTGGCTAGGTTCTTCTACCACGACCACATTGCGTTTCAAGCGGCACGGTGAGAGTCGAGACTCAATTCTCTTCACTCTTTTTTTTTTTAATGTCTCATGCTTCAAAGCATTTACATGGTTTTCCTTACTTGAAATAGGTCTCCTTACTTCCGTGAGATGGCCACAAAGATCAGGGAATATGGCCCCTCTTATGTGCCACCTTCATCGGAAAAGATTCGCACCACTTTGCTTGATAGGGAGAAGTTGGCCGTTGCGCAGGCGGCGGCGGATACAAAGGCAACATGGGAGACTAACGGAGTCTCTCTCATTGTAGACGGATGGAGTGACACGCGCAAGCGCTCCATCCATGGAGTGGTGGCCTACTCAAGGGGCAAAGTGTACTTCATCGAGTCACATGATGCGAGTGGCACTGGGAAGGCCGTGGATGTGCTTGCCGCGGAATGGGCGTCCACGATCGAGGTCATTGGGCCGGAGCTTGTGGTCGGCATGGTGGCGGATGGAGAGGCGTCAAATAGGGCAGCCGGGAGCATTATTGAGTCAATGTATCCATCCATCACAGTTTCTTTTTGCATGGCCCATTGTCTCAACAACCTCCTCAAAGACATAGGTGCCTTGCCATGGATTGCACCCACCATTGAGGAGGCTAACCAGCTTGTATCCTTTGTCCTCAACCACCAAAGGCTGCGACATGAGTTCTCTAAAAGGAGCACTCTTTCCCTCCTCAAGTATTCTGAGACAAGGTTTGCATACAACTTCCTCATGCTAGGCCGCTTGTCTACATGTGGCGGAGCCCTAAGAGGGCTTTTCCTTAGTGATGAATTTTCAGCCATGCCGCAGTCAAAATCGGCAACAGGGAGAACATGCCGAGATCGCGCCGATGATGCCGCTTGGTGGGAGAAGGTGAAGACACTTGATGCCTTGGTCAAGCCTATTGTTCACCTTCTACGAGTCATTGACGGCCGTGAACCATGTATCGGCAAGGTCTATGAGGCCATGGATCGCATGATCGAGTCACTCCAGCAGCTTGTGCCAGACAGGGCCGAGTTTGAGGAGATCCACTCATTATGTGAGTCCAGGTGGAACTCCTACTACTCCCCTCTTCATGCGGCTGCCTTTGTGGTTGATCCAGAGTTCCAGGGCAGAAAGCAAGAGGCCGACAAGGAAGTAAGCAGGGGATGGCGGATCATTTTGGAGCGCTTAGAGCCCGACCCTACCATCAGGCGGAAGATCAGAGACCAGCTATCTCAGTACAGGACGCGGCAGGGATCTTTTGGATGTTTAGATGCACAGCTTGACCGCCTCAAGATTGGGTCTCCTCTTTGGTGGGAGGATTACGGATCAGATGGGCCGGAGTTGCAGCGCTTGGCTATTCGCATCCTTAGCCAGGCTGTGAGCTCTAGTTGCTTGGAGCAACTTTGGAGCGTTTACAGTCACATTGCCTCTAAGAAGAGGAACCGCCTTGAAGTGCAAAGGGCAAGTGATTTGGTTTTTGTGAGCGCTAACTTGCGCATGCTATGTGCGACAGCAACAGGGAAGGCGGATCCCTTCACCGAATGGGGGATGGCACAGCAGGATCCTGCAGCTCAGGAGCATCTTGAGGAGGTAGAGGAGGAGCCACAGCCTGAGGGGGAGGAGGAGGCATCAAATGGCATCGACGACTTCGACTTCCAAGCCTCCCGTCAGGCTAGCACTTCAGGAGCTTGAGGCTTGACTCTTGAGCCTTGAGCCATCTCACCTTTTTTGTGCCCACTGCCAATGGCCATGATCTATTGTGATCTATCTAGTATCCCTATTTTGTACCCACTCTTTTTTGTAACCCTCACTGCCCATGAGGCATGTACTTATCTCTTTGTATCTATCAGACTATCAATCACATAATCAGTGTGCCATCGATGTTTTATTAGCGCATTTTGCTCAAAATGACTCTTGTTTTTTTGTCTATTCGGTGTAAAATTTTGTTCAAAGTGTGTCTCTATATGTATGTCATGCATACAACTCCTAAATTGCTTTTAAAAAAGAGGTTTTTTTTTGCCGTTCCCGACCCCGTCCCCGGGACGGCACTTCCCCGTCCCCGTCCCCGTCCCCGTCCCCCGTCCCCGTGTGACTCTGAACGCAGCGCCCGCAGTTGGGGCACCTGATGGGATTCGTGTGGCCCCTCCCATGCTTGTTGCGGCCTCCCTTTCGACGCTTCACCGTCTGAAACAAGACCCCCTTCTCCAAAACCGACTCCTTTCAGAATCTCTGCAGAATCTCCAGCCCCGCATTCCTCTTCCAGGCGGCTTTACGTACCCAACGGCCACTTCCTCAATGAGGCGGCTTCGCCAACCTTCCAAAGGTGGCAACTGGCAGCCAAAGTAAGCCTCCATGTGGCTATTCCTTAATTGGCCACGTTGCATTATATTTATTTATTTATTTTTCAAAGCTCAATAATGGCCACCAATGCCTCCTTATTACCTTGCTTCTCAAGTTCATGTGCAGCACCACGACCTTCCAAAATTATGCAACATCTGTCCACAGCTCATCATCATTAGCACCTCTCCTCACCGAAATACGACCAATTCCATCGGTGCCATGCACTGCCGATGATCATCACACGCTTGCTAAAATGGAGTGCCATCATTGCATCCAGAACCAGCCCCAGATTGACCAACCATCATCACATTCGGAGTTCCCGGCACACTTTCACGTGCAGGCATCACCATCAGCTCGTAAAAAAAAACCATAAAACCACCTACTCTATAAATTTGCCAGGGCATTCATGGCAAAATTTATTCGTAAACCACGCACACCATATGTACACAAGCACAGAGACTTCTGCTAGCCCTCGGAATGCGTAAAGGCATATACACATCATGTACACTGTGGCACTTAATCCCATGCATCTGGATTTGCATTTAATGGCCTCACATGCATGGTTTCACACCATAGACGTGCCATGGCACGACATCCACCCCCTCTAAACCTGCACATCCTCCGGTATGTGCCAAGTCATCATCAAGATCCACATAATCTGGATGTTGTCTTCATCTTCTACATTACCAGGAAGATCATCCTCTTCCTCTTCAACATATCCATGCTATCACTATCAAGCCTCTCATCTTGAGTCTCCTGCGAATCAAAAGGATCACTGTCATGCCTTCTTTTAAACATCTTGATCCTTTTGCCTGCAAGATTCTTTATCTCTGTTCCATCAAGCTCACACAAGGTATACGTGGCATTTCCATGCACATGGTACTGAAATCGGCCGCAGGTTCCAGGGCAAGCGTCCTCGATTACATTCTCGTGATGCAGCAAAATATTCAAAGTGAAATATACAATATGGCAAGATCAGCGTCCCAATCTCTCTAAGCCATGCATATGTATCAACATTCACTGCAAACAATGGCATAGTAATAGTCCAAGTTGTATACCACTGTGAACCATACATATCCACAAAATCCCATGTGACTAGTACACATATATCATAGAAGTCCCATAAACAGATGTACTGTTAGCCTCAGTACCTTCGGGTGGATAAAAACTGCACCAAGTGACCTCTAGATGTCATCTGAGCCTGTCGGTACCAAGGGAGTGGAGGTGCTACCCCCCTCTTGAGCATCAGGTAATGCTCCAGACCCATGCTCTGCTGAACCTGAATGAGCCACAACAAGAGTCGGCTCTAACTCAAAGGCATCGAGATAAAGCTGCAAAACCTGAGGTGAATCTGTTAAGTACCTTCCTCCATCCACTTCGCATCCATCGGTGAATAGTTCTTGAACTTCACAAGATAGCGACGGGAAACTTTACCTCGTACCTTCCTTTCTTTATGTGCCAGTATCTGCTCTGGAATCAGAACCTCATCAAGTTCCTCAACTTCCGGCTGAGCCTCATCTGATACATCCTCAGGCACATCCCCACGAAAAGGTCTAAGAAGACTCACGTGAAAAGCATTGTGAATCCTCCAATGATCTGGTAACTTCAAACGATAGGTTACCTCACCAATCTTTTCCAAAACCTGAAAAGGCCCATAATAACGCATGCTCAATTTAGGGAATAAGCGCTCTTTACCCTTCATCTTCTTGAGTCTAGCCTTTTCAAAGCGCAAAAGAACCCAATCACCCAATGCAAACTATAAATCGCGTCTGTGACGGTCTGCGGCTTTCTTTTGCTTCTGCTGAGTTTTCTGGAGTGCCAACTTAACCCTCCGATAAGCTTCATCCAAACTTTCCACATACTGATCAGTCTCAAAAATCTTATCCTTTGTATGCAAAATGGGTGGTACCTTCTTCCCTCCTTCCACAATCTCAAAAGGCGTCTTGCCTGTCGAGGTATGTATAGTGTTGTTATATGCAAACTCCACCAAAGGAAGATCCTTTTCCCATTGTTGCTTGTGCTCTGATACATAACACTTGAGAAGATCCAATACTGTAGAGTTAGCCTCTTCTGACTGACCATCTGTCTGTGGATGAAATGACGATGAAAACTTGAGAGTTGTACCCATGTTGTCAAACAACCCTCTCCAGAACAAACTCGTCATCCGTGGATCACGGTCACTAATGATAGACGTAGGCAAGCCATGATACTTGAAGATGTTCGCCATGAACAACTTCACCATATGATCCACTTTGATCGTCTTACGCACGGGAATGAAATGAGCCTGTTTACTGAACCTGCATATGATAGTCCAGATGCCATCATTTCCCGTTTGTGTCCGTGGAAGATCAAATATAAAATCCATGGCAATGCTCTCCCAAGGTCTATCTGGAATAGGTAAAGGCTGTAATAACCCTGGTGTCTTCTGACGGTCAAACTTTACCTTCTGACATACGATGCATTGCCTCACAAAGACATCAACATCTCTTCTCAAGGTTGGCCAATAAAAGAAAGTCTCCACTGCTTTGACCGTGGCGTCAATACCTCTATGACCTGCATATGGTGGAGCATGACTTTCAATCATAACCTTGAGTCGCAATGGCCTGGTAACACACAGTCTGCCATGCATCAATAAAAACCCATCTCTGAGAGTATAGTGCTCATGCCGCTGACCCTCAGACATCTGATCATACAACCTTTCAAAGTCCTCATCATGGGCATACTGCTCTTTCATTTCATCAAGCTCATGATGATAAGCAAGTGAAACTGCAGAGACCTGTGGCTTGCGTGACAAAGCATCTACCACTACATTCTTTTTGCCTTCCACATGCACAATCTGGAAGTGAAACATTGACAAAAAGTTTGCCCAACGCATATGCTTCTCTGAAAGCTTAGTTTGCGTGAGGAAATAACGCAAGGTTTGATGATCTGTCTGTACAGTGAAATCAGCCCCAAGCAAGTAGTGTTTCCATGTAGAAAGAGCGTGAATTACAGCCAACATCTCTTTCTCATAAACCTGTAAATGCTTCTCGACATCTTGCAATATTCTACTCTCATAGGCTATCACATGTCCCTCTTGCATGAGAACTGCACCAATGCTACTTCCACATGCATCACACTGGACAACAAAAGCCTTTCGGAGGTCCGGTAACACCAATACTGGGTCCGAAGTAAGCTTTTCTTTGAGCTTTTTGAATGCTGTAATTTCCCGATCAGCCCATCTAAACGGAGTTGCCTTCTTCGTCAAAGCATGAAGAGGCAAAGCAATTTCAGCAAAGTGCCGTATGTACCGCCTGTAATAGGAACACAATCCTAGAAAGCTGCATACATCATGCACGGTCCTCAAAGCTGGCCAATTAAGTATTGCTTCCACCTTTGCTGGATCCATACGGACTCCATGAGCAGACACAATATGCCCCAAGAAATATATCTCTTGCAAAAAGAACTCACTCTTCTTGCCATTAACAACCAGCCTATGGTTTCTGAGTTCTGCAAACACAATGGCCAAATGCCTTCTATGCTCTTCCTCAGTTCGTGAATGCACAATCATATCATCAAAGAATGTGCCCACAAACTCTCTATGAGGCCTAAAAATCCTGTCCATCATTCTGTTAAATGTGGCAGGCGCATTTGTCAAACCAAAGGGCATAACCAAGAACTCATACAACCCAAACGTGGTTCGGAATGCTGTCTTATGTACATCCTCGGGTCTAATGCGTATCTGATGATACCCGCTTTTCAAGTCAATACGACTAAAAACTGTGGAGCCCTGTAAGCGGTCCAAGATGTCATCGATCCTCGGCATGGGGAATCGATTCTTGATGGTATTCTTGTTCAGCGCCCTGTAATCAATACACATGCGCCAAGAACCATCCTTCTTCTGCACTAAGAGTACAGGTGAGCAAAAGGGTGATGAGCTAGGCTGTATCAACCCTTTATTCAAAAGCTCCTGCACCTGACTCATAATCTCTTCCTGTTGGCCTGCACTAACACGGTACGGCGGTCTATTCGGTGGAGTACTACCAGGGATTAGATCAATGGCATGATCTTCTGGCCTCTCAGGAGGAAGTTCTCCTGGCAATGACTCGGAAAAACAGTCTTCAAACCCACATAAGAAATCAGTCCTGTCCTTATCTAACATAGACAAATTAGACTTAGACTCATCATCCTGTGCATCCTTTACATAAATCAAGTACGCGGAAAGATGCTTTTTCATTACTGATGAAACCGTCGAAGCGGATACAATAGGAACAGATTCCCCTTTGAGTTTTACATCCAATACATGTTCTTTCCCTCTATGAGTCAGAGTGATTTTCCTATTGTAAGTATCCACCACCGCATGTACTCTGTGGCACCATGGCATCCCCAACAAAACATCACAGCCATCCAAAGGCATGATGAAGAACTCTTCGCTGTCCACATAACCCTGCAAATGAAGCCGAAGCTTCCCAATGATAGGAGTAACGGGTCCTGCATACCCTGGACAAGCCATATTAGCCTCATGTAACGGCCCCATCTCCTCTGCGCGAATCCCCAATCGGCCAGCCAAATCTGGTGAAATGAAGTTGGCTCTAGCACCTGTGTCAAAGAAGATCAAGGCATTCTGATCTCTCACTTTGCCCCATGCCCTGCACAACTCTGTTGCTTCACCACCTGGCTGTTCCCCCACAAGATCAGGAACTAAGCCTGCAGAAGGTTTTGGTTTCTTTGGCTTGGGCCCTCCTTTATTGTCAGAGTCCTTTTGGGACTTTCTTTTGCCCCTCTTCAGTACAGTAAAAACACTTATGAGCATCTCTCAAAGCCTGTCTTTCCTCAGAAGTCCTCTTGGGCATTGGCAACTTCTTATACTTCGTCTCTGAAGACCCTTTAGCATCACGAGAAGCATGCCCAAATTTTTCAGCTTTCTTGCCCAATTTCTTACTACCTTTAAACCCAGATGATCCACCAGTGAGTAACGCATTAGCTGTCATAGCATTTTCAATCATCTGTGACATGTTCGTTACTCTTGTCTTGATACAATAATCTCACACCTCTTTGGGCAACCCACAACAATACTTCTCTACCTGCTCAGATAATGGCACCGCACGATAAGAAGTCACTGGGAGTAAAGCTTCCCAAAACTTCTTGTTATAATCCTCCAAATTATCACACTTTGAAGCATCCAATTTGTGCCATGCGGTCATAACATCCACCTCAAATGTAGATGTGAGCCATACGGAAGAGAAAACCTGTTTAAATTGGACCCATGTAGTGGATGCTATGCCTGCAAAAGAAGAGTAGACCACCACTGCAAAGCATTGCCCTTGAGAAAAGTGGCAGCTTTCCTCACCTTAGAGGACTCTGTGTAATTCCCACCAGAAAAAGCAGCATCAAACGGCTGTAAAAAGGTAAGTGCTTTCAATTTATCTTTGGCCCCACTGAATGTATCAAACTTCACTCCAGCTCCCCCTTCCTTGTAATCCTTCGCCTTTCCCATAAGCGTTAGATTATCATATGGAAGTGGCTTCGCAAGATTGCTGCCCCCAACATTCATGCCCATCATTGGGTCAACATTTCCCATTCCCATACCAGGCATACCATACATTCCAGCCATGTTTCCAAACATTCCATTATGCATACCTGGCTGCATACCACCAAACATATTGCCTTGCATCCCAGGTTGCATGTCTCCAAACATATTTCCTTGCATACCGGACTGCATACCACCATACATATTCCCCTGCATACCAGGCTGAAAATTAGCTCCAAAAGGCCCGTGCATACCCATGCCTCCCTGAGGATAACCCCAGTCATAGATTGGAACACCGAGCCACCACCAAAATAACCTGGATGCATATTCTGCTCAGAAATAGGTGGCTGTCCATAGAAGGAACTCTGAGAGTTTGCACTGTTGGGGTAAAGGCATAATGCCCACCCTTATAGTGTGTACAAGCCCATAAGTTATAGTACATAGTACACTTAGTACTTTTAATCAGAGTCACACGGGGACGGGGGACGGGGACGGGGACGGGGAAGTGCCGTCCCGGGGACGGGGTCGGGAACGGCAAAAAAAAACCTCTTTTTTAAAAGCAATTTAGGAGTTGTATGCATGACATACATATAGAGACACACTTTGAACAAAATTTTACACCGAATAGACAAAAAAACAAGAGTCATTTTGAGCAAAATGCGCTAATAAAACATCGATGGCACACTGATTATGTGATTGATAGTCTGATAGATACAAAGAGATAAGTACATGCCTCATGGGCAGTGAGGGTTACAAAAAAGAGTGGGTACAAAATAGGGATACTAGATAGATCACAATAGATCATGGCCATTGGCAGTGGGCACAAAAAAGGTGAGATGGCTCAAGGCTCAAGAGTCAAGCCTCAAGCTCCTGAAGTGCTAGCCTGACGGGAGGCTTGGAAGTCGAAGTCGTCGATGCCATTTGATGCCTCCTCCTCCCCCTCAGGCTGTGGCTCCTCCTCTACCTCCTCAAGATGCTCCTGAGCTGCAGGATCCTGCTGTGCCATCCCCCATTCGGTGAAGGGATCCGCCTTCCCTATTGCTGTCGCACATAGCATGCGCAAGTTAGCGCTCACAAAAACCAAATCACTTGCCCTTTGCACTTCAAGGCGGTTCCTCTTCTTAGAGGCAATGTGACTGTAAACGCTCCAAAGTTGCTCCAAGCAACTAGAGCTCACAGCCTGGCTAAGAATGCGAATAGCCAAGCGCTGCAACTCCGGCCCATCTGATCCGTAATCCTCCCACCAAAGAGGAGACCCAATCTTGAGGCGGTCAAGCTGTGCATCTAAACATCCAAAAGATCCCTGCCGCGTCCTGTACTGAGATAGCTGGTCTCTGATCTTCCGCCTGATGGTAGGGTCGGGCTCTAAGCGCTCCAAAATGATCCGCCATCCCCTGCTTACTTCCTTGTCGGCCTCTTGCTTTCTGCCCTGGAACTCTGGATCAACCACAAAGGCAGCCGCATGAAGAGGGGAGTAGTAGGAGTTCCACCTGGACTCACATAATGAGTGGATCTCCTCAAACTCGGCCCTGTCTGGCACAAGCTGCTGGAGTGACTCGATCATGCGATCCATGGCCTCATAGACCTTGCCGATACATGGTTCACGGCCGTCAATGACTCGTAGAAGGTGAACAATAGGCTTGACCAAGGCATCAAGTGTCTTCACCTTCTCCCACCAAGCGGCATCATCGGCGCGATCTCGGCATGTTCTCCCTGTTGCCGATTTTGACTGCGGCATGGCTGAAAATTCATCACTAAGGAAAAGCCCTCTTAGGGCTCCGCCACATGTAGACAAGCGGCCTAGCATGAGGAAGTTGTATGCAAACCTTGTCTCAGAATACTTGAGGAGGGAAAGAGTGCTCCTTTTAGAGAACTCATGTCGCAGCCTTTGGTGGTTGAGGACAAAGGATACAAGCTGGTTAGCCTCCTCAATGGTGGGTGCAATCCATGGCAAGGCACCTATGTCTTTGAGGAGGTTGTTGAGACAATGGGCCATGCAAAAAGAAACTGTGATGGATGGATACATTGACTCAATAATGCTCCCGGCTGCCCTATTTGACGCCTCTCCATCCGCCACCATGCCGACCACAAGCTCCGGCCCAATGACCTCGATCGTGGACGCCCATTCCGCGGCAAGCACATCCACGGCCTTCCCAGTGCCACTCGCATCATGTGACTCGATGAAGTACACTTTGCCCCTTGAGTAGGCCACCACTCCATGGATGGAGCGCTTGCGCGTGTCACTCCATCCGTCTACAATGAGAGAGACTCCGTTAGTCTCCCATGTTGCCTTTGTATCCGCCGCCGCCTGCTCAACGGCCAACTTCTCCCTATCAAGCAAAGTGGTGCGAATCTTTTCCGATGAAGGTGGCACATAAGAGGGGCCATATTCCCCGATCTTTGTGGCCATCTCACGGAAGTAAGGAGACCTATTTCAAGTAAGGAAAACCATGTAAATGCTTTGAAGCATGAGACATTAAAAAAAAAAAGAGTGAAGAGAATTGAGTCTCGACTCTCACCGTGCCGCTTGAAACGCAATGTGGTCGTGGTAGAAGAACCTAGCCACCGACCTATCCACCTCATCCTTCAATTTTGGGTTCCAATTCTCGTTGAGAGTGGATTGACGGCGGATGGGAATGGAGGCACCCGATGTGGATGGAGTGGACTTGAATGGTTGAGAGCTTGAAGCAAGATTTGGGTTCCTCTCCACCTCCATTCGCGTCGGTTGCTCTCGTGCTCTCACCACATCATGAGGATCAACGGCAACATGTCGCCCTCTCTTTGCCGCCTCGGCCACCTCATAAACCTTGAGCTTCTCAAGAAGCTCCGCTCGCTTCTCAGGAGTAACACGTGCGCAAAATTGCACTTGATGACCGGCCTCGTGCAAAAAGTGAGCTCGCACTTTGTTGGCGCCGCCACTTCTCTTGTAGGAACAAAGCTTGCAATTCCATGCCCTTGAACCACCGCCCACTCCACGACTAGCGTAGTGGACCTCATCCCACCATGACCATGTGTGCACCGCCGGCCTCCTTCGTGAAGAGCCCGCAACGGAAGATGTGGCGGCGGCGCCTTCACCTTGAGATGCCATGAATGATGAATAGTGTGAGAGAGAGGGAAGAAGGGTGCAAGAGAGAGAGAGAGAGATGGCTTGGAAGTTGGAGAGAGAGAGAGAGAGAGAGATGGCTTGGAGAGAGAGAGAGAGAGAGAGAGAGAGAGAGAGAGATGGCTTGGAAGTTGGAACTTGGCACAACTTGGCACAACTTGGAGAGAGATGGATTTGGAAGCTTGAGCAATGAGGCTTGAGAAACGAGTGTGGGTGCAATAGAGACTGTGCCTTTTTTTATAGCTGGAATTCTGCCCGTTTCCGCCCGTTTCTGGCCGTTTTTCTGCCCGTTTCTGGCCGTTGGAGACGTCCCCTCACCGCGTCCCCTGCCCGTCCCCCGTTTCGGGAACGCGTCCCCGGGACGCCTGCAGGCGTCCCCGTGTTGCACGGCGTCCCCCGCACGTCCCACGCGTCCCCGGCCGTCCCCGTCCCCGCGTCCCGCGTCCCTACGGCCCGTCCCCGCGTCCCCGTGTGACTCTGCTTTTAATGTACTAAGTGCACTATGTGCACTAGTGCAATATACATGTGTGATAGGGGAGTCACACACATATATATCATGAGTTGACTTATCCCCACAACTCTCTCTCTCTCTCTCTCCCTTGCTTCTCTGTGTATGTCTCCCACATGAATCTCTAACCCTAATTCTCTTCTCCCATTCAACTAGTATCAGAGCACAGGCAAAGGCAAGAGCAATTGCGGACTGAATTTCAGTCGCATCTGTTGGGTAGAGTCGCTGCAAAACCATACAGGCGCTGATTTCTCTCCTGGCTGCTGAGCTATGCAACAAGTGTGGCAGGCAGTGCAAGAGTAGCAGCGCACAGTGTGTAGACAGCCACACAGCCAATCGTAGGCTTGCAGCAAGGCGCCTGGCCACCTATGCGAGTGGCGCTCAGCAGCAAGGCGTGTGACCACAAGGTGTGTGAAGCGAAGACTAAGTAGGCGTGAGCGAAGAAAAAGCCAGCGCATTCAACCTTGTAGGCGTGAGCGAAGAAAAAGCCAGCGCACCAACAATAGGCGCATATCTGGTGCGTAAGCGTGGACACGTAACTGGCTGCGAACCAGAACCAGGCATAACTGGCTGCGAACCAGAACCAGGCGCATACCTGGTGGTAGCCTATGCAGGTTCGTTGGCTTCATCGACTAGCCCCACTCACTCCTTGCGCATCTCTACCTTGTCATGGTGCGTTGCTGCGCCCAAGTGGTAACGGGCTGTGGAGAGACTTTTCCGAGATTTTTTTTGGTTCGTGTGAAGACTTCAGGGTTCAACCTTATTACCTGGCTGTTCCTTGATTGCTGAGGAAAGTGTTGGAACTTTGGAGAATTAGAACTCCTGGAAGCCGACCTGGGTCGTTGGTTTCAGAGCTCCTCAGCTATTGCCCACCTGCACAGCAACAAATACGAAGCCCTCCCCCCTTTTCCTGCATCAGAAATCAGAAATTTACGAGGTACATGCTTCAATTTTTTTTTGGGATTTGCAATTGAGCAGGTACAATTATCAATTGAGCAAGTACAGGTGCCGAATTGCTCAATTTTGAGCGAAATTGGCAAAATTGGGTGACATTGGTCACAATCAGGATCAATTTGCAAGAAATTGGATGTCGAAATTTGGGGCTTTTGATGTAATTGTGCAATTAAGCAGTCATACATGCTGTATGATGTGAAAAATCGCACATTCGGGCAAAATTGTAGCAAATTGCAGTGCAAATCAAGGGGCTTTTGTGCCGATTTGGTTGATTTGCATGCAGGCACTCGCAGTTGATGCTTTGGGCAATGTGTTGATGCCTGACAAGCACTCAATGTGCCTGTAAATCAAGGGGGTTTCATGTATTTGATGTATATGTGGCCAGGGGGAAGCACCGTGAAGACTCTGGATGCCTTCATGTGCGTCAATGTACCATGTATGATCAGCAATTGATCTTAAATCAAGGGGCTTTTCAAGATTTTATGCTTGTTGAGCTTGGCAAAGCAGCAGGCAAGACATTTATGCCTTGAATCCTCAGAAATCAGCTTGCAGTCAAGGGGCTTTTGCCCAATTTCTGTTCGGGACTGTTGTATGCAGTGTTCGGGACTGTAAAAGTCTGATTTTCACTCATTTGGACAGCCAGGAGAGCATTTATTGCTACTGTACCTGCTGGTACAGATTTGGTACAGCTTTGTACAAGTTTTGGCATGGCTGTACACTGATTTGAGTGAGGAAAAGGCTCGATTTCAGCTGCTGTACTTGCCAGTACAGGTTTGGTACATCATTGGTGAGCACTTAGTACTGCTGTACACTACTTTGGAAGGGGAACAGAGCACATTTAAGGTGCTGTCCTAAATCTGCAGCAACCAGATTTTGGTGTTTTCATCACATACAGTGGGAGAAAAGTTGCATTTGTGCTTCCGCAGTGGGAGATAAAACTTGGGAGAACAACTGTGAGCACTTTGTGTGCTTTTGGTGCAGTGTTTGCACATTTTGCAGGGAGTCAGGCATTGACAGGTTGCATATTGCTATGGCAACCACAGGTGAGAGCTCTTCATTGCTTCACATCAAGAAGCTTGAAGGCTCACATAACTATGATATTTGGCAAACCCAGTGCTATAATGTGTTGCTCCAGAAGAAGCAGCACAAGCCTATCAAAGAAAGGGGTGTAATGCCCGCTTCTCTTACTGCTGAAGAGTGGGAAGATATGGATGAGCTGGCAAGATCTACTATTATGTTGTCTGTGTCAGACTCTTTACTTTTCAGCATTCGTGAAGAGAAGACAGCTTGGGGAATGTGGCAGAGATTGCAGGACTTGTATGCCCAACAAAGTGCCTCAAGCAAAGTGTATTGGTTGAAGAAACTCATAGGTCTTCAGATGAAGGAAGGGGCGTCTATGGCAGCCCATCTAAATGAGTTTAATGGTATTGTCAGCCAGGTCATTAATCAAAAGTTGGCAATGGACGATGAGTTCAAAGCCACTTTTCCGTATGCACTTTGCCAGAGAGTTGGGACACATTTAGGACAGCCACTAGCAATTCGCATGCTATGCTGTCATATGCAGATGTTGAGGGTGCTCTTCTTCAAGAAGAGATGAACAGGAAAAACAACTCTGTTGGAAAGTCCAATGCAATGAATGCACGTGGGAGATCCCAACAAAGGGGAAAAGGCCAAGAACGGGGAAGGAGCAAGTCTCGCTCCAAAAAGGATTTGGAATGCCATTATTGTGGCAAGAAGGGACACATTAAAAAGCAATGCTACAAATGGAAAAATGATCAAAAGGAAAAGGGAAAAGGCAAAGACAAAGAGAAAGATGAAGCCAAAGATGTAAAGCCAAAGGGCAAAAGTGGAGTCAAGATTGAAGAAATCAATGTGTCACATGCAGGTGGCAGTGAGGATGAGGTCCTATTTACGTCTTCACTTGATGCCCATTCACTTCTTACAGGTGGTCATGGTATGCACTCATGGATCATTGATTCAGGTGCCTCCTTTCATGTCACAGGTTGCAGAGACTTGTTTGTCAGGTATACTGCTGGCAATGAAGGAGTAGTTTATTTGGGTGATAACCATGCATGCAAGATTCTTGGCAGAGGTGATGTGAGACTTGTGTTTTCAGATGGCTCACAGCTTATGCTCCATGATGTTAGGCATGTGCCTGAGATCAAGAAGAACCTGCTTTCTACTGGACAGCTTGATGATGCTGATTATGTTACCACATTTGGTCGTGGAAAGTGGAAGATTAGTAAGGGCTCACTGGTTGTTGCCAGAGGCTCTAAGGTGGACACTCTTTATTTCATGCATGCAGGTGTTTGTCACCATGCTAATGTAAATGCAACCGAGCTGCCGGAAATCTCTATGTGGCATAGCCGGTTGGGACACATGAGTGTCAAAGGAATGGAGCAATTGTCTCGTTTGGGTTACTTGCCTTCTCTAAAGTTTTCAAGTTTTCAATTTTGTGAGCATTGTATATATGGCAGGCAACTGCAGTGCCCCCACAAGAAAGCTCTTGGACAGAAAGATGCTCAGTTAGAGCTTGTGCATACAGATGTATGTGAGATGCCTCAGCTTTCTTTGGGAGGGGCAAAATATTTTGTGTCTTTTATTGATGATGCCACACGCAAGGTGTGGGTTTATCCTCTTCGTTTGAAGAGTGATACATTCTCAGTGTTTCAGAAGTTTGTTGCTCATGTTGAGAATCAAACTGGCAAAACATTGAAGGCTTTGCGTTCCGACAATGGTGGAGAGTATATGTCCAAACAGTTTCAGGACTTTTGTGATGCTAAAGGCATCAAGAGGGAGCTCTCTACTCCTTATGATCCTCCACAAAACGGGACAGCAGAGAGGATGAACAGGACCATTCAGGAGAAGGTCCGTTCTATGTTGTCACATGCTGCATTACCTCATGGTTTTTGGGCTGAAGTTGTTATGACAACCGTTCACCTTATAAACAGGTCACCTAACACGAGGCTTGGTGGAAAAGTGCCAGAAGAAGTATGGACAGGGAAGCCTCCGTCATACAAGCACTTGAGAGTGTTTGGTTGCGTTGCGTACGTGCACATACGCAGGGAAATGCGCACCAAACTTGATCCTAAGTCTCACAAATGCATATTCCTAGGATATGGTGACAGAGGTGAAATGGGATATAGACTTTGGGATCCCGTGAATAGAAAGATTATACGCAGCAATGATGTCATTTTTTATGAAACATGCATGTATAAGGAGCCTGCAAGGCAACAGGAGCCTAGCAGAGTCATCTTTGATGATGATGGACATCATGGACAACAACCAAGGGCTGTAAATCAGCCATTACAGTAGGAAAACCAGCCCTTAAATGGTGCTGAAAATGGTCCAAATGGACAGCCACAGATGGCAGAAGATATCCCTATGGATATACCACAGTTAGAGGAGATAGCGGGCATGATTTTTCAGCCTTATGGCATGGAACAGGAGCCACCAATGGGTGATATGCAGGCTGGACAGCAACCTGCAAATGATGGTCATTGGGTACGGAGGTCCACTAGACCCTCCAGAGCCCCTGACAGGTTTGTTCCAGGGGTTGACTACTTGATGCTCACTGACTGTGGGGAGCCCTCATGTTATAAGGAGGCTTTACAGAGGGCAGACAAGACTCTTTGGGAGCGTGCCATGAAGTCAGAGATGGATTCTCTGCACAAAAATGGAACATGGAAGTTGGTGCATTTGCCTGCAGGCAAGAAGGTTTTGCCATGCAAGTGGGTATACAGGCTCAAAGTTGCACCTGATGCAAAGCCAAGGTACAAAGCCAGGTTAGTGGCTAAGGGCTCAAGCAGGAATATGGTGTGGACTTTGATGAGATCTTCTCTCCAGTGGTCAAAATGACCACACTTAGAGCTGTGTTAGCTTTGGTTGCGCACGATGATCTGGACTTGATTCAGATGGATGTGAAGACTGCTTTTCTTCACGGTGATCTCCATGAGGAGATATATATGCAGCAGCCAGAGGGTTATGCAGTGAGTGGAAAGGAGAAGCTTGTATGCAAGCTGAAAAAGAGTCTTTATGGGCTCAAACAGGCACCAAGGGAATGGTATCATAAATTTGATACATTCATGAAATCTCAGAAATTCAGGAGAAGTGACATAGATCACTGCTTGTACACCAAGAAAGCTTTGGATGGCAGTCTATTGATCCTCATCTTGTATGTTGATGATATGTTGATTGCCGGGAAATCTCGTAAAGAGATGGATGCCTTGAAGAAGAGGCTGCATGAGACCTTTGATATGAAGGATTTGGGTGATGCAAATCACATTTTGGGTATGCGGATACTTCGGGACAGAAATCAGCATGTGTTGTATTTGTCTCAGAAGGAATACATTGGCAAAGTCTTGCAGAGGTTCAATATGGACGGGGGGAAGAAGACTAGTACTCCTTTGCCTCCATATGTGAAACTCAGTGCTATGGACAGCCCACAGTCGGATAGAGACAGGGCTGATATGGCCAAGATTCCATATGCTTCAGCTTGTGGCAGTCTCATGTATGCCATGGTTGCTACTAGGCCAGACATTGCATTTGCAGTGGGAGTGGTTTCTAGATACATGGCCAACCCTGGCAAGAAGCATTGGGAAGCAGTGAAAGGTGTCATGAGATACCTGAAGGGCACACAGGATATGTGCATATGTTTTGGCAAACAGGATGCATTAGTGCATGGTTACACGGATTCGGATTATGCCGGTCATCCAGATAACCGGAAGTCTACTACCGGTTATGTATTTACATTCACAGGAGGTGCTGTGTCATGGATATCCAGGATGCAGAAGTGCACTGCCTTATCTACTACAGAGGCCGAGTATATTGCAGCCCCACAGAGGCTTGCAAGGAGGCATTATGGCTATCTCGGTTAGTGGTTGATTTGGGCTATACAGGGGATATTCCATTGTTGCATTGTGACAGTTAGAGTGCCATCCAGTTGGCAAAGAACCCTGTCGCATGTGGATGTGAAGTATCACTTCATCAGAGAGGTGATAGAGAACAAGCAAATTCAGCTTGTTAAGATTCATACGGATGACAACCCGGCTGATCTGTTGACAAAGAGTTTGCCTCCAGAGCAGTTTGCTCATTGCAGACACTTGATGGGCATTGGATGAGGCCAGTTTCAGCCTTGATATGGCCTTGTATATTATCATGTACATGCTGATTTTTTTTCTTTACTTAAGGGCACTTTGCCTTTAAGTGGAAGGTTGTTGGGGTAAAGGCATAATGCCCACCCTTATAGTGTGTACAAGCCCATAAGTTATAGTACATAGTACACTTAGTACTTTTAATGTACTAAGTGCACTATGTGTACTAGTGCAATATACATGTGTGATAGGGGAGTCACACACTTATATATCATGAGTTGACTTATCCCCACAACTCTCTCTCTCTCTCTCCCTTGCTTCTCTGTGTATGTCTCCCACATGAATCTCTAACCCTAATTCTCTTCTCCCATTCATGCACCATAAGCATGCTGCATGTTCGAAAACTGGCCAAAAGATGGTTCCTGTGGGATGGCTCCACTATGACCCTGTGGAAGATTCTTAGATCGAACCTTCTTCTTCTTTTTCTCGGGCTCTGTGCGGGATCTCATAAATTCAGCAAATCTCTCACTCTATGTGAGCTGCATAAATACATCCATAACACTAGCTAAACGATCTTTGAACCGAGCATCATCATCCTCTTTACCATGTACATCCTCTGGCTGTGTTACATCCTCATAAGGCTCAACATCTGCAGCCTGTTCTCCTGCAAAAATATCCTCAGATACATCTCTCTCAGGAGAAGTCTCTTGCTCTTCTTCTTCATGATAGAAGTACTCATCCTCTGTATCAGACATGTTTGCTGAATTTTCAGCGATGGCTTTCTTCAAAGCACCCCCTTCAGAAAGTTGATGATTGGTACCGGCAACAGAACCTTGAAACCGGCCTCTGATAGAAACCAAAGTGCGGTAGACTAGCAGTCACCCGTCCACTTGTAGTCTAGATGTGAAAACAAAACAGATTGGAGCTAGAGTGCCCAAACCTGAAAACAAAGCGACACCTGTTGGCCCCAAAGCTTGGCACCCCTTGCGGTATTTCTTTATTCAATTCCAAAAATATGAATGGCTGAGTACAACAAAAAAATCAGCCAAGAGATTACACCTGTATGTCCAACCTGACGGCCCACAATACCTCTTAGCACAGAGGATCTATGCACACAGATCTGTGTCTCAAAATAACACACTGTGCCTCCCTCTGATCAGCCAAGACCACTAAGCAGGGCAGCCATGAGCATACATCTGGCATAACTCAAGTACATGATTCAACATCTCAGCTCATACATACATGTACTGTACAAACTCTGTCTCAACCCTTGTCAATCTGCCATACCTCTCCTCTCACAAGGGGCCAGATAGCTCATATCTGCAACAGACATCAAGCAGTAGAAAGAGAGATAGATGAACAGATGAGGAGCTTACCAAAATCAGCTCGTGAATCAGCACTGGAGGAAGCAACGGTACCAATCTGTACTTGCAGGCACTTGTTTCCACAACCCTGCTTCACACACATGCACGTACTTGTCTGTACCCTCCTCCTTGTGTTCACTTCTATGCTGTCTTTGATTGTACAGTCCTGAAAAACAGCCCCATACCCGTCTGTACTACCTCGGGATTCGTACCAAGGGCTGTCCTTGTATACGCCACCTACAGCCAGCACCTGTACACGACTGTACCAGCGTAGTCAGCCTGTCCAGATCCTGTCCAGGACGCCAGCAACAGTTCTGTCCAGCGTAGCCTGTTCTGTCCTGTCCTTACACTGTACGGCAGTCGTACAGTGCTGTACGGCCTGTACCAAGACCAGCAACCACCTGATGATGGTCGCCTGCTACAGCCGCCTCTGTTCCACAGCTCCACGCCGCCTCTGTCCTCAGCAGTACCTGCTGTCGTACAGAGCTGTACGGCCTGCTCCAGCACACAGAAATCAGCAGCAACAACCCTAATCAACAGTCGACTCTTTCTCCTCAGCTTTTCCACGCTTGAGAACATGCAAGTTTGCTCCATGACTCTTTTTCCCAAAAGCTAGAGAGAGGGGGAGGAGAGAGAAGCACACACTCCAAAAGTGGAGTGGCCTCCTCCCCATAATAATCCTAGGGCCCCAAACTTTAAAAGTCCCTAGGGGCCACTAAGGCCTAGGGGCAACTTTAATAAACATTAAAAGTTTAATGTTCTAGTTCCCCCCTTCACACCTAGGGATGTCCACACATCTTTAACTCTGTCCGGGCACCCCCCATGTGAATCATTCAATATTTTGACTCAGCAATCACCATGCCCACACTTGTGCTGTTCCATTTTCACAGGGCCATGACAGCCGGTTTACACCTACATACTCGTAGGTGTGTCACAAAACTAGGTAATAAACTAGGGATTGAGTGATGTTTGATTGTGCTTGCATACTCTTAGGTGTGTTATAAAACTAGGGAGTAAACTAGGGATTGGGTAACGCTCAAAAAAATTATCCCCAAAAACGAGAAACGGGAACAAAAACGGAAACGTTTGAGGAATGGAAACGGGGAAACACATTTTTAGGGGTGGAAACGCCCGTTTCCTATGACAATATCACTTGGAAAACGAGAAACAGCCATGGAAACTGATGGGGTCTTGAAACGGAGACACATGTTTCTAGGGTCTGAAACAGTCGTTTCCTGTGACTATGCTTTAGAACTCTTAAAGTCTATAGCTACTACACAAAGTTAACTGTTCTAACCAGATGTGTGCTCTGCAACTCCAACTCATGGGTCACCATGCAACAAATAGGAGCTTCTGACAGCCCCCCTCTACCTCTCACATGCCTCTCTAGCTGAAAGCACATGGGGGGAGTATAATCTTATTGTTATAGAAATGCAGACACCTCCCTGTGAGGGCAAAAGGACGAAATGTAATAAAGTAGGAACTTTATTCAATAGGGTTAATAATGGGACAAGTCCATGTATAAAAGAGGGGACTTGGACCATGGTTGTAACTTTTGATGATCATTTTTAGAAATGGAAACTTATGTTTCTTGGGGCTCATGGCTTCTCTCTTGGCTTGTGGAAGGCTATTTCCATTCTCTTGGTGAGAGACTAAACACACTTAGGCATCATGTTTACATGGTGATTACTCATATTTTTCATGCATTACATCCCTTCATTCCAATTGGTATCAGAGCTCTTGATTTTGATCATGGGCATGCATGGGTTGTTGGGAAAATTTGCTTGAAAATTTGAGTTTCTTTTAATTTTTTTTCATTTTCTTGTAATCCTTGAGTGATTCTTGACAAATCTTCTCTAATCTTGCTTAATCTCATGGAGATGGTGAGCATTTCATGGAAATTGCTTGAATTTTGAGGGATTTTGGCCAATTTTATCATTTTTGGACCAAATTTTGGGCCTCTGGACCAAAAATTTGGGACAGTCGGGCCAAAACTTAGGGCAAGTGACTAATCGCAATTAACTTTTCTGCTAATCACGTTTAGTAATCATCTTCTTCTTTCTCAAGCTTTCCATAGCCATGGGATGCTCTTCCTTTACCCGTTTTGATGCCAAACCTTAGGGTTTTTGTAGAGCTCACTGAGATCTTTCATTTGAGCCTCTTCTTGCAAATTTTTTTCTCAAGATTGGAGAGCTTTTGTTCATTCTTCCATGGCTGTGAGAAACCCTAGTATACCTTGCTACATTGACCACATCTTGCATTGCTAAGCTCTTACACTTCATAGGCATCTTTGTGAGCATTCTCATCTCATGAAGGAGGCAAAGAGGAGGGCGACGGGCTGCTGCAGGCTGCCGCCTATGCGCGAATTTCGTGGGTGAGAGGAAGCTAGGTTACCTAGTTCTACTACCTCAAGAGATGGAAGCTATGCAATAGGGTTCTTAGCCCTTGTTTGGAGCATATTTTCAAGCCTTATTCAAGCACATGGGAGGTGTTATTTGGCTGCAAATTTCAGAGCAAAAGAGGCTACGTTTTTCTTCAACAAGAGGCTTCTTCAACATTCTCTACCATTGAAGCTTTCCGGATGACATTGGTGAGTGGTTTGATCAATTTCTTGTAAGTTTGAAGCATTTGGTGGAGCTTGGGAATGGATTAGGGTTGGATACATTCAAACTCCCCTAATTTCCAGAAATTAGCCATTAAAGCTTGACCATTCACATGCCAATATTGCTTCTCCATGCATTATTGATGGCAATGGTGAAAGGAATTGATTCCACATGAGCTTGGCCAATTCATAGATCACATTTTGGGGGATTTTCTTCATTATGTCTCATTTGGCATGCCATTGATGGAATAGCAAGCTTATGCAATGTTTTTGGAGTCCCTCATGCTCATCTTGATGCCATATGGACACTATGGATGCTATACATAGCCATGCCAATGCTATGTTTTACACATGGGCATAAGAGAGCATAAGTTTTGGAAGCATGCATTTGTCAATATGATGTGAAAGGGATTGTTGGAATGCAATTGCAAATGCCTTGATTGTGGTTAACAAATGCTTATGCAAATGCCATGGTGAGGGCATTGTGAATTGTTAGTTTGTGTTGGAGCTTTTGGATGATGGATTGAGGCATGAGTCCATGCTTTATTGATGAGTTCTAAATTGTAAAAGGGCATGAGTCATGCTCAATACTTATAAGCCAACAAACTTGTTCTATCATTTGATATTATCCACATCATTTTGTACCTACACTCACCATTGCTACCACTTCAAGTTTCTATAGAATCTAGCAATGTGTGAGGGTACCTTGGCATTGGTTGGAGAGGCCAAGGGGAGAATGGCTTGAACTCTTTGTGCCGTGATTGCCATGGTAAAGCGGTACAAAGGGGGATTAGGTACACCGGTGTGAAGAAATGGCCTCAACCTTCACCTTGGAGGAAAACTCGGTGAAGGGGTGAGAAGAGCTTGGCCGGGAGATCAGCAAGCTTCAACGCGCGTCCTCAACAATCCTCACCATCGACTTTGTGGATGCATTTGGGCAATGGGGCCCCTTTTCCGTCATATTGTGTGGATATTGCAAATGCTTTGATGGACAAAGAGTGCACATGATCTTTCATGACATTGTGGGATACAAAGAGTATTGCATTGTGATTTGAGAAGTTGCATTTTCATTTGAGATTTGGTTCCAATTACAAAGGAGACTCTGGCGGAATTTTTCCAACAAGGGAGCCAAACAAGCTTATTGATTGGAGATTTACCCCATGGATACACTTGAAGAGTTATTCACAACTACCAAGGGGAGAAACACCAATCATTTGTAGCCAGATTGAGCTTTGGGACCGAATTTTGAAAATTTCTGGGATTTTACAAAACCCTAATTCAGTCCTAGGGTTTTTGGGATTAGGTCCGAGTGATTACACGACTCTATTCTACTCCTTGAGAGTTTTCAAATGAGCCATAGAACCCCTTAATCGGATATCACAATCTCGATCAAAGTAGTCATGTTGACTTTCTGGTCAAAGTCAAACAGAATATACTTCCACTTTGACTGAATCAAAATGCTTTTAGGGGTAGGTTCTATCTTCCGTTAGCTTTCTATAGAGCCGTCAAAATCCTAATTCCGACATATATTTTGCGTTTTAGAGCCAAATTACTACTTTCAGCTGTCCCGCACAAACCCTAAAACAGAGAGTACTTGCCCACACCTAATTCTTACTGTGTTCATTTGGGAGGATAGTAGACACCATTACCTACCCATAGAACCTTCTTTTGTCCAATTCCGACATCATTTGGGCATTCTACCAACATCTTGCATTTCTTCACTATGCCGAAGGGAAGACCACGCAAGGGTGGGGATGTTGTGCAAGAAATGATCATTGGTGATGAGGACATGGAAGGTAATATGGATGCAAGGGATGCATTCATCAATGAAGACAATGGGGGCAATGTACATAATCAAATTTCTCAAGGGACACAAGCGGCGGTTAACCATGACACCCTCATGCAAATGCTTGTACAACGGTTGGAGACCTTAGACTCCAAGCTTGATTCTCATTTTGAAACATTATCCTCACGGATTGGTGTGATGGAGGACAAGTTTGGGAAGTCTCAAGCACAAGAAAAGCATGGGAATTATGGTGACTATGAGCAAAGAAAAGGCAAGGGCATCTTGAATGAGGATTCCATGAAGGCCGTACAAGAGGATCCATTGGGAGCATCCACTCGGGGATTCATGGCGGATGCACGGAGACCTCTTGTCAAGGACATGTTTCCTCCTTCTCTTCATTCGGGTTTGTCTCACCTCAATGCATCAAAGGGTCCTACCTTTTCTAGGGCAATGCATTCAAGGGAAGAGGATGAGGTGTTTGTGAATGAGGAGGAGATTGCACTCGATTGGAATCAAATGTCCTTTGCCCAAAGACAAAGGGATGCTCACGAGAAGTGGATGGAATTGTCGAATATCATCAAGAGGGATTACAAAGACTTTGCACAATTTATGGAGTCATACTCGAAGATGCAAAGATTCAAGCCCTCTACCCAACATGATAACCCATCCCACATATCTTCCAAGGATGTCAAAGACAAAATCTCACTATCAAAGTTCAAAGGTGACGGGTCATCTCCGCAAGAGTTGGAGGAGTGGGCTACCAAGCTTGACACCTATTTCCAACTTTACCCAAAAAGTGAGCGTGATATGGTACAATTTTCCTCCTTACATCTTGAAGATTATGCTCATCAATGGTGGAGGCACTTGGTCAAACAAGGGAACACGCCATCAACTTGGGAAGGATTGAAGCGGGAGATGAACTTGGCCTTCATTTCACCCTTAATGCTTGACCGATACCATGAAGAATGGTATGAGCTTTCTCAAAAGGAGATGATGGTGAGAGGTTACATCAAGAGATTTTTGAAGCTTTCAATGTACGTGGAAGGCTTGAGTGAAGACATGAAGATGAAAAAGTTTGTGCATGGGCTTGAACACTTCATCAAGGCGGATGTGTCGGCTCAAAGGCCTAGCTCTCTCAAAGAAGCTATGAGGTTAGCCGAACTCTATGAGCCAAAGTACAAGAGGTCTCAGCCCATGACCTTCACCAACGACACACTCAAACCAACCACTACTTCTTACAATTTTGGGAAAGGTCCTACCTCTACATTACCATCCTCTAATCCAAGAACTCCTACATCATTTGGGGGTGGACAGCCAAAGAATGGGATACATCAATTTGATGCCAAAAAGAGTAGTGACTTCATGAAGAAGAAGCCCTTTCAACCCTTCAAGAAGACTCAAAGAATGGATGATCCAAAGATTGAGGAGTTGAGAAGCAAAGGGCTATGTTTCAAGTGCAAAGAGAGGTGGTCACCCGGGCATGTGTGCAAATCAAAGAAGATTGTGGCCACTATGATCCTCATGGATGAGGAAGAGAACAAGGATGACTCTCATGACATTGAAGAATGGGAGGATTGCAATGAAGAAGCACATGAGGAGTCACTTGAAGACCATTCTTTCATCATGGAGGATGGTGAGTTTCCGTTTGATCCGGGAGGTGGAGTTAAGGAAAGCCTTGTGGATGGAGACATGCCTACCAATGCAGAAATTTCAGCTTGCATATGCTCTATCTCACAAGAGTTGTTGGCGGGTTGCAAGAACCCAAGCACACTAAGGTTGGTGGGGACCATCAATGGGAGGGTTGCACATATTCTTGTGGATTCCGGGAGCACTCATAGCTTCATCAACTCTAAATCCATCAACTCTCTCAAACTCAACACAAAGAAGACACCTACAACGTTCCAAGTGCAAGTGGCAAATGGGGAAAGTGAGAAGACTAGTTTGGTTTGCCCTTCTACAAAAGTGGTTTTATCCTCTTCATACACTTGGGAAGGTGATTTGGTGGTTTTGGATATGGGTCCCATCGACATTATCATGGGGTGTGATTGGTTGGCTTCACTTGGTGACATTCACATGAACCTTCAACAAGGTTTCATGAGCTTTCTACATCATGGGCAACAAGTGGTACTTGCTGCAAATGCACCTAAGAAGCTCTCTTTGGTCACTCCAAGGCGACTCAAGAAAGAGATTAAGGCTTTTGGCACTATCTATGTGTTACATGTTACCCAAGAGGAGATGGAAGGCAGTGGACAGCACATAGATGAGGAAATGGCAACTCTTCTTAAGAAGTATACATGCTGTAATTTCTGGACAGCTTTGGGAAGGTCTACTATTGGGCCTATTTTTCTACTCCAACAAGCTTCATGGCGTATCCTAATGAAAGATTATGATGTGGGCTACATATGGCTGAGTGTACATATCATTTTCAGCCCAATATATGGAGTCTAAATGAAGGATTTTCAAGGGTCTTCATCGACTAGAAGGGCTGTCATAACAGTCCCACTCATACACTTTGGGCTTGAAGCTTTGTGGACTTGTACACATCCAAATTTTCATTGTATATGTGCTTTGGATGTACTTGAGAACTCTTAACCACTTCCCATTGATTACATTAGAGTCTCATACTTTGAGATTGTACATGTTATTGATTTTGAGGACAAAATCAATGGGAAGGGATGGTTTGTAATAAAGTAGGAACTTTATTCAATAGGGTTAATAATGGGACAAGTCCATGTATAAAAGAGGAGACTTGGACCATGGTTGTAACTTTTGATGATCATTTTTAGAAATGGAAACTTATGTTTCTTGGAGCTCATGGCTTCTCTCTTGGCTTGTGGAAGGCTATTTCCATTCTCTTGGTGAGAGACTAAACACACTTAGGCATCATGTTTACATGGTGATTACTCATATTTTTCATGCATTACATCCCTTCATTCCACGAAAGGACCAAATGTACGAGAGATTAAAGCAAAATAACACAGCATGAAATATGTGAGTGAATCTATATATAATGGTGAATGAACATATGTACAAGAGCCCTCTGATGTGAGGTGACTCTGAGAAGAAAGACCAATGCAGAAGCAAAGATGATGTCGGAGCTAAAGCACGGTCGATGACAAAGGCTCGCTCGCGCCAATGTGAGGCAAAGCACTCTGAGAGGTAGTTGGTGTCGAAGGCTCGCGTCAGTGGTGGAAGCAAAGGCACTCTGAGGTGGTAGTGGCACCGGAAGATGAGGTAATGCAGGCTCTGGTGACAAGGGTGCTGCTGTACCTGAGGTGGTAGTAGATGAAGAGCAGAGAGGGCTGCCGTCCCGAGTGGTGGTGGTGGTGCAAGCTTTGATGACAAGGGTGCTGCAAGACTTGTAAGGGTGCAGGCTCTGATGACAATGGTGCTGCGTACCTGAGGGGTGCAAGCTCTGGTGACAAGGGTGCTGCATACCTGAGGAGTGGAGAGGAGGAGAGAGGGCTGCCGTCCTGAGTGGTGCAAGCTCTGGTGACACAGGTGCTGTGTACCTGAAGTGGTAAGGAGCAAAGAGGGCTACCGTCCTGAGTGGTGCAAGCTCTGGTGACACGAGTGCTGCGTACCTGAATTTTGATGTTGATGGTGAACATGAGCAGAGAGTGGGCTGCCGTCCCGATGGTATGATGTAGCAGAGAGTGGGCTGCTGTCCCGATGGTGAGAGCTGAAGCAAAAATGCTGAAGTGCTCTATGTATAGCAGAGGGGGCTGCTGTCCCATGAGCTGTGGAGAAAACGCTGATGTGCTGATGTAAGCACTGATGATCTGCTGATGTAAACACTGATGTAAGCTTGATGTAAGGCTGATGTAAACGCTGATGTCAGTGCTGATGTAAGCCTGATGTAAGCCTAATGCAAACGCTGATGTCAGTGCTGATGTAAGCCTGATATAAGAGTTGATGTAAGCGCTGATGTAAAACGCTGAAGAATGCTGAAGTAAAACACTGATGTATGCTATGTAGCAGAGAGGGCTGCTGTCCCACGGTGTGGCTTGTAGCAAAGGGTGGGCTGCTGTCCCGATGTGTGGCCAGACCAGAAACACTGATGTGCTGAATGTCAGGCGAGGAGGATGAAGCTGTGTTGTGTAGAGCTCGGCAGAAGCAGCAGCAACAGCAACATATGGTACCGGATATGTGCAATGAAGTGGTACACTTGGTGAAGTGATGAGGCAAGGTTATATATACCAAGGGGGAGTGTTGGTACGTCAGCCTAAAGGCTGTAGGCCAGCAGCCAAGACAAAAATCCCCAAATAAGACTAAAAAATCCCCTTTTTAGGGCTGGGAAAAATACTGTTTTCACACACCCCCTCTCAATCCAAAAAGGGGACCATGAGAGAAGATGAGAGAAGATGATGGATGCCAGGGTCCCACAGTGACACACTGGCAGAAGGAATGTATCCCCCTCTGGAAACAAAATCTGATAAAGTCAGAGATGGCGATCATGATGGCAAACGTGGTGAAGATGAGCGGATGTACATGGGTTGATCATCTCGTCTCCCAAAGCAAGATCTCGAATGGGGCTCTCCACTGAGTAAGAAGTCCATTCCATGTGTGGTCCAGATCAAAGTTTGGAGAATCAACTTTGGGTGAGAAGAATTGGTCCTCCGGGAGTGCAGGTAGACGATCCATGTTGTGTGCTCTCGAGGTCTTCAATCCCTTTGCTCACGATAGCTCTGATACCATGTGAGGGCAAAAGGACGAAAGGACCAAATGTACGAGAGATCAGAGCAAAACAACACAACATGAAATATGTGAGTGAGTCTATATATAATGGTGAATGAACATAAACAAGAGCCCTCTGATGTGAGGTGAATCTGAGAAGAAAGACCACTGCAAAAGCAAAGATGATGTCGGAGCTGAAGCATGGTCGGTGACGAAGGCTCGCGTCGATGTGAGGCAAAGCACTCCGAGAGGTAGTTGGTGTCGAAGGCTTGCGTTGGTGGAAGCAGAGGAACTCCGAGGTGGTAGTGGCAACAGAAGATGAGGTAATGCAGGCTCTAATGACAAGGGTGCTTGAAACCGGCCTTCACAAACTTGACAGGCGGTGAGCACAACTTAAAGAAAAAGAGATGGAGCTAAAGCGCTCCTGCACAAGAGTCCAATAGGCCCCAAAGCGTGGCACCCCCGTAGGTATTTATTTATCTCTTGAAGTCAGCGTACCTTTGTACAACTTCCGGGAAGAGAACTCCTTGTTTCACTTAAAGGGAGTCTCTTCGAAGCTTTCACCCAATTTCTTTTGTGGGTTACAATGGGCCTTGGCCCCCTTTTTATACAAATCTTGGCTAAAAAGCCCAGCTTTTTCTTTTATTATGAAATCTCATCGAGCACTTTTGTTCTATAAAAAAAAACTCGCACATGGGAGATTTTTTTTTTTTACGTTGCTTCTCTCTTTTCTTTCTGCGTTTTGGTTTCAGCGCTTCTCTCTCTCTCTACATTTAGGTTTCAGCGCTGCTCTCTCTCTCTCCTGTTCTACTGCAGCCTGGTGCCCCTGCCACATGGCAGTGCCACATCATCAGGACGGCTGCAGTGCCACATCATCTGAACGGGCTGCCTGGCCTGTTGGGCTGCGCTGCATGGCTGCCCTTGCTGTTGCGTTATCATACTGCTCTCTAGTCGTTGCCCTTGGCCACCCCAATGCTGTCCCGTCAGGCTGCCCCTTAACCACTCCTTGTGCAATCCTTTGGATTACCCTTGGGCTGCCTTTTGGGTGGCCCTAGGGTAGCCCCTTGGGCTGCCCTTGACTGCCCAACAAGAGAGAGATGGTCTCAGCTGCACCTGCAACACAGTAAGAGAAACATACCAAAAACACACACACATACATGCACATGTACATACATATGAGCATGCACACACATGTACACACACACACACCAAGCATGTATATGCACTCACATACATGTGTACAAACTTACACATGCACATACAGAGTTAAACATGATGAGTGAATGTTAAACATGCTTAAAGCATAATCACAGTGCTTAAGAAAAGAGGTAAAATACTCAGTCTTGTAACATACCCGCCTCTTAAAACAAAGCAATCATCCTCGATTGCTCAATCAAAGGATCTGTCAAACTGAAACAAAACCTAAGAGAGCAATGAGAAAGCTATGTCCTGCCAACTTAAATAGAACATCCAGAATAACATAAATCAAGAGTCATTCACAAAATCGGCATCCACTTCGTGAATAGTCATGTCCCCCTCGATGCTTTACCTCCTCCGCTCATGGCCATCCCACAAGACCCACGATCATCAGTACATCATGAACATGAGTAAACACTAATGCATCAAAACAAGCATAAATGCATACCCATAAATACTTCTTGAGGTGTTCTCATATGTTTTTAACCTTGGATCCCATAACATATAACATCTCAAAAGTATCTATATACATGCATATCAAACGAAAGTCTAGAATAGACGTCCCCATTCTCTCAAAAAATCCATATATCCATGAATCAAACCATGTGACTAGTACACATATATCATAAAAGTCCCATAGGTAGATATATTGTCAGCTCAGTATCTCGGGTGTGCTAATAAGAACACCAAGCAACTTCTAGATCTCATCCAAGTGAATTCTGTGACAAGGGAGCGGAGTTACCCCCCCTCTTAAGTAACCGGTAGTACTCCAGAATCCACAGCTGAACCTGTTGAAGCACTTTCTAAGGTAGGCTCCAAACCAAAAGCCTCGAGGTAAAGTTTTAGTATCCTCGGTGAATCTGGCAAGTCACCCTCCTCCATCCACTTCGAATCCATACGTGAATAGTTCACAAACTTCACCAAATATCGACGTGAAACTTTCCCTCTGACTTTTCTTTCCTTATGTGCCAAAATCTATTCCGGTTGAAGAATCTCATCTAGTTCTTCTACCTCTGGTTGTGGCTCATCAACTTGATCTGTGGGCACCTCACCTCTGAAAGGTTTAAGAAGACTCACATGGAATGCATTATGAATCCTCCAATGATCCGGTAACCGAAGACAATAAGAAACATCACTCATCTTTTCAATCACCTGAAAAGGCCCATAATATCGCATACTCAATTTAGGATATAAGCATTGTTTACCCTTCATTTTCCTGAGTCTAGCCTTCTCAAATCTCAAAAGCAACCAATCACCCAAATCAAAAAATAATGTCGACGGTGAAGGTTTGTCCCCTTCCTCTGTTTCTCTTGAGTCCTTTCAAGAGCCAACTTGACCTTCTTGTAAGCCTCATCCATATTCTCCACAAAACGGTCTACCTCAAAGATCTTATCCTTTGTATGCAAAATTGGTGGTACTTTCTTCCCGCCTTCCACAATCTCGAAAGGTGCCTTACCTGTCGAAGTGTGAATGGTGTTGTTGTAAGCAAACTCCACCAAAGGAATATACTTTTCCCACTGTTCCTTATGATCCGAAACATAACACTTTAGAAGATCCAATACAACTAAGTTGGCAATTTCTGATTGCCCATCTGTTTGTGGATGAAAAGATGATGAGAACTTCAACGAAGTTTTCATGTTTTCGAACAATGCTCTCCAAAATAAACTCGTCATTCGAGGATCTCAGTCACTAACAATAGATGTGGGCATCCCATGGTACTTGAAGATATTTGTCAAAAATATCCTCACCATTCGCTATGCATTAATCTTCTTCTTGACTAGAATGAAATGGACCTGCTTGCTGAAACAATCCACGATAGTCCAGATGCCATCATTCCCACTCTTTGTCCTAGGAAGATCAAAGATAAAATCCATAGCAATACTCTCCCACGGTCTATCTGGAATAGGCAAAGGATGAAGTAACCCAGGTGTCTTTTGACAGTCATACTTCACCTTCTGACAAATGATGCAATCACGAACAAAAGCATCAGCATCCCTGCACATACTAGGCCAATAAAAGAATGCCTCCAAAGCCTTCACTATAGCCTCAATACCACGATGGCCTGCATAAGGCGAAGCATGGCACTCTGTCATAACCTTCTGCCTCAACTGAGATGTGACACAATTTGTCATGCATCATCAAAAATCCTTCTTTGAGAGAATAGTGATCAACTCTCTCTCCTTCAGTCAAACGATCAAAAATCGGCTCAAAATCTACCTCATGAGCATATTGTTCTTACATATCATCAAGTTCATGATGAAAGATAATAGAGACGGCGGCCACATGTGGTTTCCTGGACAAGGCATCCGCAACCACATTCTTTTTGCCATACACATGTACAATCTAAAAGTGAAACATGGACAGAAAATTAGCCCATCTCATATGCTTCTTTGAGAGCTTCGTTTAAGTAAGGAAGTGTAAACCGGCCTCCAACCTTCAGACGAAACCAAAGGGCGGTGCAAAAACAAACTTGCACACAAAACACTTCAACACCTTTGAGGACCCAGAAAAGGAAAACAAACAGGGGGAGCTACAGTGCTCCTACAAACACTACACGGACACCGATTGGTCCCAAAACGCAGTGGCGCCCCTTTCGGTATTTCTTTAATTAATTATAAGAGCTTTGATTACAATAAGGCTGGAAACTCAACCGTCACAGTAGAACTCCTGAAGCCTGCAAAGACCCTGCATCATGGCTTCATATCCACTCGGCATCCACAAACAAGTCCAACCATTGTTCACATCAAAAGACTCTCACACATTGAGTCCTGCATACAGAAGCTTTCTCCCATGATCAGGCATAGCCTCTCACCCTATGAACAGCATCACACCCTGACACATCCAATGCTTTTGCATCACATCACAAACTCCCAAACTATCTCTCAAAAGAGAACTCGCACCACAGCACAGCATACCATACAGTCGACACACCTGTACCAACCCTCTCTACCTTCCAAGGGTACTATCCATCTCTGTCATGGATTCCCTGTCCCCTGCCCAATCAGTAGCAAGGTTGTACCAAACATGTGTCCATTCCTGTACCTTCTGCCTGCATGTGACCTATCTCTTGGAGAACCATAAACATGTTTCCTCGAGAAACCTACGACCTGTTTCCCGTGAAACCCTTATGCCTATTTCCCTTTGAAACCTTTGTCCTATTTCCATACATAACCATTCACAGCACCATTCAACAACAATGCCAACAACGGCATAGATCTAGTTACTTGTTCCCTCATAAAACATCTAGAAACATAGAGATGCCCATAACTGTAGATCCCTCTGTTCCTTTCCAAAAAGAAGAAAACAATATGCTGCCTAAGCATGCAGCCATGCGAGCTTGCATCACTCCCATGCCAAGGAACACATTCAATTGACTTGTATTTGCAGCCGGAAACCCAAGCACATAGCAGAATTTGCTGCCCAGCCTTGTACTTCCTCCTACAGACCACGCTTCTATCTCCAGCATCGTTTGTATGAACAACAGTTCAGTTGACAATCAGCTTCTTGCCAAAAGCAAAGGAGAGAGAAGAAGAAGATCCTGTAGGTGCCTGAATATTCAGCCACATAGCAGCCAACTTGTCCTCCAAGTGCTAAAGAGAGAGAGAAAGGAGACCTGTGTCTCTCTGTTCTGTAGCACAGCACAGCAGCCGGCCCTTTAATCTCCAAAAAGCATGCCTAAGGAGCTATTCAGCTGCGCCTATAGCTTTTGTAGCATAGCCCGCCTGCAGTCCTTCCAAAAAGCATGATATGACCAACAGCGCAAACTCCCTGTAGCTGTTTTTCCAGGCCCAAGATTAGCGCTGCCCCCCTATAAGTGCTGTCCAGCGCTATAAGTGCAGTTCAGCCATAAAGAGGCGCTCTGCTTTTTCACCCTAAAAGAGGTGCGTGCAGCCATGTGCTTTTTCACCCATAAAAGAGGCACTTGCAACCATGTGCTTTTACACCCATAAAAAAAGCCCCTATAGCAGCCCGCCAGTCCCTTTTTAGAAAAAGCACACACGTGGCCCCAGTAATAGCATATGGGCCACGTTTACTTTCATAAAGGGTATTATCAAGTTTTTAAAGGCTTTTAAAATCTTTTGTCCCCTCCCCCCACATGGGGTCGTCCACACATGGGTTTCCTTTTTAACTCCAAACTGATGCCATTCACACTATCCACCATGTCCCCGTGCACACCTGCATACTGTCAAGAGAAAAACACAGCGTCGTGACAGGAAGTATCGTAAAGTCTGATGATCACTTTGAACAATGAAATCAGCTCCAAGAAGGTAATGCTTCCAAGTAGAAAGAGCATGAATAACCACAAGAAGCTCCTTCTCATATACTAGTAGATTCCTTTCTGCTAATGACAAAGTTCTACTCTCATAAGCAATAACATGTCCATCCTGCATAAGAACAGCTCAAATGCTATTCCCACATGCATCACACTGTACCACAAAAGGCTTATGAAGATCTGAAGAAAGAACCAAAACTGGACCAATGGTAAGCTTTTTCTTAAGCTTGTTGAAAGCTTCCACTTCCTTCTCTGCCCATCGAAACTTTACATCCTTTTTGGTCGAGTGATGTAAAGGTGAAGCAATCTCTGCAAAGAATTGGATAAACCTCCTGTAATATGAACAAATTCCCAAGAAACTTCTCACATCATGTACAAACTGCAAATCCAACCAATTCTTTATTGCTTCAATTTTCGCTGGATCCATCCTAACGCCATCCTTAGACACTATGTGCCCAAGAAAGTGAATCTCCTGCATGAAAAATTCATTGTTCTTTCCATTCACAACCAACCTATGCTTTCTGAGTTCCTCAAACACTTTGGTCAAATGCTCCAGATGCTCCTTCTCTGAATGAGAAAACACAATCATATCATCAAAGAAGGTGCCCACAAAAGCATGATGAGGTCAGAAAATCCGATTCATCATCCTGTTAAAAGTCACTCAAGCATTTGTAAGACCAAAAGGCATGACCAAAAACTCGTAAAGTCCAAAAGTTGTCCTGAAGGTTGTCTTGTGCACATCTTTTGGTCTGATGCGAATTTGATGGTATCCACTCTTCAAATCAATGCGACTGAAGTAAGCTGCTCCCTGTAACCGGTCCAAGATATCATCGATTCGTGGTATAGGGAATCTGTTCTTGATGGTAATCTTATTCAGTGCCCTGTAATCAATGCACATCCGCCAAGAACCATCTTTCTTTTTTGTACCAAAAGCACTAGTGAACAATAGGGCGAAGAGCTCGACTGAATCAACCCTTTGTCCAATAGATCACGCACAGTGTGTTCCTGAGTAATTTTCCTATTGAAAGTACCTACTACCACTTTAACTTTATGGCACCAAGGCATACCCAACAAAACATCACAACCCTCCAAAGACATAATGTAGAAATCATCCTCTCTCTTCGTGTACGATGTCCCTCCACAAAAGAAACATTTGTTCGCAGCTATAAGTTCTTTCTTTTCTTCATTTGTTCTTTAGGGTAAGGGCTGAAATTTCCTCTTCTTGGATTGCCCCTTCTCTCGTGGTTCAGTGTCCTTGGTCTCCTTTGACTCCTTTGTCTCTTTAGATGCTTTCTTTGAGAAGAGACGTTGATCCTTGAACCCTGACATCTGACCAGTAAGCATGGCATATCCAATCTGAGCATTTTCTATCATCTGAGTCATATTAGTGACCTTTGTTTTAATGCAATAGTCACGAACCTCCTTGGGTAACCCACAGCAATAAGTCTCTACCTGCTCACCAGTGACATTGGCCTAAAGGATGTGATTGGCAGCAAGGCATCCCAAAATTTCTTGTTATACTCTTCCAAATTGCTACAGTCTCTGGAATCTAGACGATGCCAAGTCGTCATAACATCCACCTCAAAAGTCGGTGTCAACCATAAAGAAGAGAAGATTTGCTTGAACTCCACCCAAGTGCTTGGTGCTATGCCCTGATGAAGAAGAGTCGACCACCATTGAAGAGCATTTCCCTTGAGGAAAGAAGCTGCATTCCGTACCTTAGCTGCCTCTGTGAAGTTACCACCGAAGAATGCCGCATCAAACTGTTGAATGAAGGTGAGAGCCTTCAAACGATCCTTTGCACCACTAAAAGTATCAAACTTCACTGCAACACCACCCTCTGTATAATCTTTTGGCTTCTCGCCTCTGAAACAAGATTATCATAGGGATGTGGTTTGAGAAAAGAATTGCCTACAACATTAGACCCCATGCCCATCATACCAGGCATACCAAAAGCACTTCCACCACCACCACCATAAGTTCCATACATACCTGGCTGCATACCATAGCTCCCAATCATGCCCATGTTGGGCACACCCATCATGGAATGAAAGACAGAGCCTCCGCCAAAGTAACCAGGATGAGAAGTATTATCAGGGTTTCCATAGGTAAGTGGGGAAAAGATTAAGAATCAAGGTATGGCTGAAAGTTTGGGTAGATGGGAGCCGACACCCCTGCCATGTGGCAATGCCACGTCATCTGGACGGGCTGCCTGGCCTGTTGGGCTGCGCTGCATGGCTGCCCTTGCTGTTGCGTTATCATACTGCTCTCTAGTCGCTGCCCTTGGCCATCCCAATGCTGTCCCGCCAGGTTGCCCCTTAACTGCTCCTTATGCAGTCCTTTGGGTTACCCTTGGGCTGCCTTTTGGGTGGCCCTAGGGTAGCCCCTTGGGCTGCCCTTGACTGCCCAACAAGAGAGAGATGGTCTCAGCTGCACCTGCAACACAATAAGAGAAACATACCAAAAACACATACACACATACATGCACATGTACATACATATGAGCATGCACACACATGTACACACACACACCAAGCATGTATCTGCACTCACATACATGTGTACAAACTTACACATGCACATACAGAGTTAAACATGATCAGTGAATGTTAAACATGCTTAAACATGCTTAAAACATAATCACAGTGCTTAAGAAAAGAGGTAAAATACTCAGTCCTGTAACAGTACTGCTATACCTGAGGTGGTAGATGAAGAGCAGAGAAGGCTGCCGTCCCGAGTTGTGGTGGTGGTCCAAGCTCTGATCACAAGGGTTCTACAAGACCTAGAGGGTACAAGCTCTCATGACAAGGGTGCTGCGTACCGAGGGGTGCAAGCTATGGTGACAAGGGTGCTGCGTACCTGAGGGGGTGGAGAGGAGCAGAGAGGGCTGCCGTCCCAGGTGGTGCAAGCTCTGGTGACACGGGTGCTGCGTACCTGAATGAGATGTCGATAGTGAACATGAGCAGAGAGTGGGCTGCCGTCCCTATGGCATGATGTAGCAGAGAGTGGGCTGCTGTCCCGATTGTGAGAGCTGAGGCAAAAATGCTGAAGTGCTCTATGTATAGCAGAGGGGGCTGCTGTCCCATGAGCTGTGGAGAAAACGCTGATATGCTGATGTAAGCACTGATGGTGTGCTGATGTAAACGCTGATGTAAGCCTGATGTAAACGCAGATGATAAACGCTGATGTCAGTGCTGATGTAAAACACTGAAGAATGCTGAAGTAAAACACTGATGTATGCTGATGTAAAGGATGTAGCAGAGAGGGCTGCTGTCCCCCACGGTGTGGCCTGTAGCAGAGGGTGGGCTGCTGTCCCGATGTGTGGCCAGACCAGAAACGCTGATGTGCTGAATGTCAGGTGAGGAGGATGAAGCTGTGTTGTGTAGAGCCCGGCAGAAAAGCCCTGTTTGCTCCGAAGTTACGTGCAGAAGTACACTTGAGAGAGAGAGAGAGAGAGAGAGAGAGACACACACACACACACACACACACACACGAGGGAACAATGTCAACAATGTATTAGCGTAGCCAAGAGGTACAACGGCTTGGTACCAGCCAGGGTGCGATGATGGATGATTACAAGTGCGATGATGGATGATTACAAGTGAGGGCAGAGGGATGATTATATAGGAGATAAGCATGCTGGCCGACCAGCATCATGAAGCAAATGATAAATAAAATACCCACACCCCTTATGCAAAAACCTATTCCCACACTACCTAAGATGCACATATTTTAACAGTTTACTCCCTAGTTTAGTTTTATATCCGACGGCGTAAAAAAACAGCGGCGGGCAGCAGGGTCATTTGTGATCATTGATCCCTTATCAAGGGGGTCTTTAATGATCTTGTGTTATTTAGTGGCAAGGGCGTGCGAGCCCAACATCTAGAGGCAAAAGGTCCAGTTTCAGTTCCCGAGGAGATAGTGGCGGTTGTAACATGTCAGCAGTGGAGCCCACAATCAGATCGACAGTGTGGAGCAAAGGTGCATCATGTGCACCCGTGCTCCAAGTTAAGCACGAGGGGATGTCACATGCACACTCTCCCAAGGAATTATGGTTTTCACGTTTCTTTTTCCCGGAAATAGATCCTTCTATTAGTTATATGAAAAACCAGCCAATAGGCTGAAGTACATGCTCAGAGCCTCAAAAGGGGAAAAACACTAGTGAGGGTAGTCCCCTCCATGGCTGGCCACTCTCGGAGGGAACTACCTCATACAAGAGGGGAGGAGGTGGGGGGAGGAAGCCAACCCGGTGGCTTGTAGTGCCAAGTGAGGTCACCGGCACTGGCACTGCCCGAGAGGAAGTGGCCCTCTCGATGTCTCCGCATGCGGTCCGAATATCCTTGTAGCTTCCCCTAGTGGCCACGGAGGGTATGAATGATGTCACTCCATATGGCATGGATAGACGCTCTGGGGAATGGGGGGGTTTGAGGGTGCCCTCAATGGTCGCACTGCATCGTGCCTGCCAAATGTGCCGCTATGCTGCTGATGATCTCCCACCTTTGACAAGTGCTAGGGGACCAGACCTCTCCTGAATGGTCGGCGGTGCGGGTAGACTCTATCCTGCAATGGGTGAGCCTGAGGGCCTGACCATCAGCTGTCTCCTCGTAGTGGAGGGCGGGACTTGACTCTGTCACCCAAGCGATTGCCTCCACAAGTGATGTTGCGGGAAGAAAGTGACACCAAGACCACTCAAGGGCCCGTGACCAAGTCCATTCCTAGTGGGAGTAATAAGACACAAAACCAGGGGTCTTCCGACACCAAGTCCGAGTCCCAAGATCCCTTTCTCATCGGAATCTGAGCTGTCAGAGCCTCTGCACTTCTCCAATCACCATCAACTACGCCCTTTCCACACAGAATTTCGGGTGTCAGATGATAATAACCTATGCCACCATTGTGAGCTGCAGTTATTGCATGTCCTGTCAACAACTGTCACCTACCTCGTGCTCCCCCCAACCTTGATGAGAGGGAATGGCCTTGGGTTGGCCATTCGCACAGAAATTTGCTCGCTCACAAGGGTTTCTGGACGGGAATGTTCTACCCAAGGCCATTCCCTGTCTCACCTAGACCCCTCCTGGCACGATGTAGTCTCCCTCCTAGGGTTGCCAGCCATGAAAGGAGCACTCCTCTCTCCTTGCATCTTTCCTCTGTAATCTGCTATCATCCAATTGCACACCCTTTTTGCTAATAGGAGGATTTATTATAGGTTTTAGAGAGGGGGAGTGGGGTGTGTGTGTGTGTGTGTGTGTGTGTGTGTGTGTGTGTTTGGAAAACGTTCACAAAAATGACAACTCTTCAATCAAATAAAAGTACACATACTTGTGCCTTATTGACACTGTAGACAGCTTAAGGAAAGAATACCAGTCATGTGTCTAGAAGCTCCATTGTTGACAATCCAGAAGCACTACTATTCCTTGATCCTCTGCAACATTGCCACGTTCTTTGTCTTCCCTGCAGTGCGCAATTTTGAAAGCTTCAAAGAGCATCATGGCCAAGAAGGTCGGGCAAGAAACCAAAGGGCCATACATTATTTTCTCTTTCCAAGAGAAGCCTTCACAAAACAAACAAAACACACACACACCCGTCGAACATGCATACTCAATATATATTCTGTATTTAGCCGCCTACCTCTTCACGTGGAGAAAGGAGAGGGAGAATTTTTGAAAAGGAGAAAGGAAAAGAGAAGACAAATGTTTGGGGTTTCCTTTCCCCACATTTCTCACACCAGATGCATTGGGGC